>NC_048300.1:91024357-91134985 GCF_013100865.1 Trachemys scripta elegans
TTAGGTAGGGGGTGGGGTTCTGGAGGGCAGTTAGGAGCAGGGGTCCCAGGAGGGGGCAGTCAGGGGACAAGGAGCGGGGGATAGGGGGCTGGGAGTTCTGGGGGGGAGCTGTCAGGGGGCAGGAGTGGGTAGAGGGATCGGAGCAGTCAGGGGACAGGGAGCAGAGGGGTTTAGATGGGTTGGGAGTTCTGGGGGGGCTGTCAGGGGGCAGGAGTGTGGAGAGGGATCGGAGCAGTCAGGGGACAGGGAGCAGAGGGGTTTAGATGGGTTGGGAGTTCTGGGGGGGGCTGTCAGGGGGTGGGGAGTGGTTGGATGGGGCGTGGGAGTCCCAGGGGTCTGTCTGGGGGTGGGGGTGTGGATAAGGGTTGGGGCAGTCAGGGGACAAGAGGCAAGGAGGCTTAGATAGGGAGTGGAGTCCCGGGGGGCAGTTAGGGGCAGGGGTCCCAGGAGGGGGCAGTCAGGGGACAAGGAACGGGGGGAGGGTTGGGGGTTCTGGGGGAGCGGGAAGTGGGAGGGGCAGGGGCGGGGCTCCTCCCGTCCTCTTTTTTGCTTGTTGAAATATGGTAACCCTATATTAGAGCATAAGCTTTTGTGGGCTACAGCCCACTTCTTCGGATGTCTCAGTGTCTTCCCATTAACTTTAATGGGCCAGCATTGCCTTCTCCTGGGCTGGGTGAGGGATGGGTACTTGTTGAAGCTGGTTTCCTGTAAACACCTGGCTTGGGAGGTGCCCCTCCCTGCTGTGAGGTGTAGCTGAAGTTGTACTAGTTAGGAGCAATTTTCTACAGATTCATAATCATAGTATATAACATGTACCTCAGAATGACCATCAAGTTCAGAACATCACAAGCTTTCATAAAAGGCCTTACTCGAGATACTTTTGTAGTACAATAATAAAGTATGCAATCAGTTGGTTCAAATGCTCAATTTGGGGGCAGTTCTCCCCCTGTGCTGTGTGAACCCTGATTGTCACAGCCACGATCAGACAGCACACTGGACTAGATGAATTATTGGTTTGAACGCTGATGGAAATTTCCATATGAATCATAGTCAATAAAAATAGAATCATTCTGCATTTAACAGCAAATTACTTCGAGTCCTGGGCTAAATCCTGTCTTTAGGCTCACCAGGGTAAGTTCTGAGTAATCCTTCTGGAGCAAATTAATTTACTACAAATTTCCATTAGTGGAGGTAAGGGCAGAATTTGGTTCAATAATAACTAATTTATTTGTTGAGAACAACAAGTAGCAAAGTGGAGTGACTTTAGCTTTGTAATATATGGGTCAAAACTGGTCATCAGATGTGCATGCAGCTTCTTGGATATAATGTGGTCCTTAGCTTTTAAGGAAAATCAGCAAACTCATCACTGAGTTGTATGTGAAGTGATTACAAATGCCTTAAATCACTTAGTATGACATTTGCAAGACAAATAACTTTAGATGATAATGTTGATCTCATGACCACAATTGTTATAATTAACTGAGTTGCAGGATTGTTACACAGTTGCATCTAATGACCAAGCTAAATAAAGCTAATTAGGCAAAGTAAAACATGGGGTACAGCTGTATTGCCCTGAGGTTGGTCTGAGAGGCATTGTGCTTCAGGGACATTCCTCAGAAGCACAGTTCTTCCCAGAGTTCCTGTGTTGCATGGTGGTGGTAATTTGTATAACATTCCTTTTATGAAACACAACATTCTCTACACCCAGTATTTGCTTCCAGATATGATATCGTAACATGTGTTGCACCAAATCATCCAAGGGTGTAGCAGAGGTATCGGATAACCTCACAGGATTAATCTCTAAATGGTAACATCAACTTTTGGTCAGTGGCAGTCTGGACTAGACTTAAATGAGACGAAATCTTATGTGGCCCATTACCAATCCCCCAAGGCACCCAATTTATCCTAAATGTGATATTTCAATGTAAAAAATGTTAATATAGATTTTGTTAATGAGGCTGAATAAAGGCAGAGAAAAGAGCATTTGAGTCATGTTCATCCTTTGTTCAAATTCTAATAAATAAATACTAAGGTATAAATGCTTTTCATCAATTTGGTTCCCTTGATCTCTAGGGGAAAAAATGGCTTTATAGTCAAACATTTACCAAGCTGTAGAGATTACACAGGCTAAATTTCAACCACAGATGGTATGCAAACACAGACACCTGTCTTTCTATAAATGTAAAAGACATGGATCAATACACTGATAGCTACGATGGTGTTTAGGTTATTTAATGTGAAATACCAGGTGGTATTTTCTCATAACTGTTCAATAACTTCATAGTAATAATGCTAGCCATATGGACTTTAATGCAACATATAACTGGGGTACATTTTTCATATCACCACTGGGCTAACTACTAATCAGGAACTGTGATGGTTTGAGTACTCAAAACATGCACTATTTTCTTCTCTGTTAAGATATTTTTGATAGAAACAAAAATGACCTTCCAACCCCCCCACACCCAACCCATAATCAAATTACTGTTTACCATTTATCTAACTTCCAAAGTGTGCTCAGCTTCTCTAAGAACACAGAAGTGTCAGGATCCCTGACCCAAAGAGTTTACAATCTAAGGACTTACATTCTACTGTCCTTCCTTATTTTGAGTACCTTGGGGATAATGTAAACAAGTGTAGCTGTCTTTGGACCTAAATAAAGAAGGGTTACGAACAGAGTTAATGACAAACTTAAGAGGGGGAAGTTAGAGGCTAGGGAGAATACTACTACAAAAGTAAGAACGTGTGGTACACACCATGTTATGCTGGCCTCTTACTCCCCAATGTGTATACAAAGTTTAAAAAAAAAAGTTTGGATCTAAAATATTTCTAACCAGCCCATGAATATTGATAAAATTTCCTTTACAATAATTTTTGTCTGGTTATTCAACCTATGCCTGGTCCAAACTGTGCCCATCTTAAGCTATGGCTACACTACGGATCTTACAGCAGCATAGTATATAGCCACTCTATCTCGGTGGAAGAGCTCTCCTCCGGCATAATTAAACCAACCCCAATGAGTGGCAGTAGCTATGTCGGCAGGAGACTTTGTCCACACCGGCACTTTTGTCAGTAAAACTTATGTTGATCAGAGGTATGTTTTTTCACTGACTGGCAAAACTTTTGCCAACAAAAGTGCTGGTGTTGACAAAGTCTTTGTCTATGAATGCCTTAATTCATAATCACTTGCTATCTGTCATTTTTGGCCCCTATTCTTCCCTCTGAATAATGACTAAAGCTTTACGTCTTGTCAGAGAAAGAGTTGTCGAGTCTTCTTCCATCACATGCACAGCATTCTCCGTCACCTTCATTGACCTATCTATATCAGAATTCAGTCCAAAACTACCTTTCTTGGGCCCAGTCATCCCACCTCCTTGTGCAAAACATACAAAGGAATGAAAAGGTATAAAGTGGTATGAAACAAAGGGTAATTCATACCAAATGAGCAGCACTGGCATGCTATCCCTGCACGATGCAATGCCAACAGCACTCAATTCTTGTGCCGCTTCAAGACAGTGAGCAAGTAAAAATTAGTGCTGGAAGAAACATTTTTGACAAAGTGTCATTTTGTCAAAGCTGAAATACTTGAGAAAAACTCTCATACTCTATAGCCTGCTGATCACTGGTTTGCACTGGCTTGAGAGAGACCCAGGTTCAAGTCCTTGATTCACTGCAGAGTTTGCCATGCCAGATCACTGAGTCAAGGGACTTGAAGCAGGATCTCCCACAGCCCAGCCAGTGCTCTACCCACCAACCTATAGAGCATGAGAGTTGCTCTCTGTGGTCTGAAGCAGGGCTTGCTCCAGGCACCAGCCCAGCAAGCAGGTGCTTGGGGTGGCCAAGGGGAAGAGGCGGCACGTCGGGCTGTTCCGCGGCAATTAGGCAGCGGGTCCCTCTTGGAGGGAAGCACCTGCCGTCGAATTCCTGCCAAAGAAGAAAGCGGCTTTTTTTTTCCTTGCTGCTTGGGGCAGCAAAAACCCTGGAGCCGGTCCTGGTCTGAAGTAACCAGTGAGCCCCGGACTCAAAACACCTTCCTGACCAGAAAACCTCATGTTTCAATCTGAAAACAGACATTTCAACACAATTCTATTTTTCATGAAAACATTCAAAAGGTTTTGGTTTTGTGCTAGTGCGGTACAAAAATTTTGAAAGCTGCCACAAACCAGAATTGTTGTCCTCCAGACGGCTCTGATAAAATACTATTATAGCCTTAAAGGAAAAGCTTAAGAAAGTCAGTACCCTGGTATGACTACTAAAAACAAACGAATAACTAGGGCTGTCAAACCATTAAAAAATTAATCGTGATTAATTGCAGTTTTAATTGCACAGTTAAACAATAATAGAATACCAATTTAAATGTATTATAAATATTTTAGATGTTTTTCTACATTTTCAAACATATTGATTTCAATTACAATGCAGAACACAAAGTGTAGAGTGTTCACTTTATATTATTTTTTATTACAAATATTTGTACTGTAAAAAAGAAACATAATAGTGCAATCTACAAGTCAAAGCATTAAGGGGCATACGTATGTTTAGCACATCGGGCATGTAAATACCTTGCAACGCCAGCTACAATAGTGCCATGCAAATGCCTGTTCTCACTTTCAGGTGACATTGTAAATAAGAAGTGGGCAACATTATCGCCTGTGAATGTAAACAAACTTGTTTGTCTTAGTGATTGGCTGAACAAGAAGTAGGACTGAGTGAAATTGTAGGATCTAAAGTTGTAAATTGTTTTGTTTTTGAGTGCAGTTATGTAAAAAAAATAGTTCTACATTTATATGTTGCACACTGACGATAAAGAGATTGCACTACAGTACTTGTCTGAGGTGAATTGAAAAATACTATTTCTTTTGTTTAGATTTTTTACAATGCAAATATTTGTAATAAAAATATAAAGTGAGCACTGTACACTTTGTATTCTGTGATGTAACTGAAATCAATAGATTTGAAAATATAGAACATCCAAAATATTTATAATAAATAATAATAGAATACCAATTTAAATTTAACAGTGCGATTAATTGCAATTAATTTTTTAGATTGAATTAATTTGTTTCAGGATAATCACTTGAGCTAACTGTGATTAATTGACAGCCCTACAAATAATACTACTATAAATAGAAAAAGGGATGTTAGTGTCCCAGACACTGCACATAGTTAAAACTGCAGCACTATTTCAACCCCTCCTCCCCCAAAACATTCATGGTGGGATTTGGTTTTAGTGCTCTACACTTGGAGTGATTGTTAGGTATAATTTCATGAGGTGGGTTGTCCAAATAGATTTGACAGAATTCCATTGTTGATAACACCATTATTAGATCAGGGCCTCTACACTGCAGAAACATGCACATAGCATACAAAAACCCACAGTAGAATGTGCTAATCCACACTCTATAATTTGTACAAAAATGCAGTTTCTTTCCATTACTCTGCAAATGCTATTATCAAATAGTTACAGTGAGGTAACATACTGCCCAGAATTCATTCATTTTACAAATTCTGCTATAGTAGTATATCCTGGAACATTATCCAGTAATTAACAACAACATACAGTTTAAGTATTTGAATATATAAAGCATGTTTTGTGATTCGTCACCTTTGCTTTTTTACTGTTTGCTCCTATCGGGCCTGATCCAAACCCCACTGACATCAACTGAAAGACTTCCACTGAATTCTCTGGGCTTTGGATCAGGCCGTTTGCCAATTCCAATAGTTCAGCAGTGGGTCTCTTAGTCATTAATAAATTAATGGGATTCTAATGTACAGCATTCCAAACACCACATTAAATTCTAATCCCTCCCATCCCACAAAACTTGTAAACACTCCCCAAAACACTGTTTCACCACTCAAAAAAGCAATTAAGAAAACCAAGCAAGATAAACCCACTGTTGCCATTAGCAAAGAAAAACACACACACCACATGTCAAAAGCAGAAAGTCTGAAGAAATCAGCAATATTCTCCACAAAATAAGCAAAGAAAAAATTACCCTCACCCAACATTGACACATAACACAAGAAAAAGAAACATTGAGTCCCCTTCTAAAAGCTTTCCTATAAAAAAATTACACATCAGCATCAAGATTTTCCATCCCTTCTGTACCCCACTCTGAGCCTGGATTGAGGCATAGGCACTTTGGCCCCAGCTCCTGGAGTCCTGCGATTACATGTCTTTCAGTTGTCTTTCAGTTAAAAAAAAAAAAAAAGTTTCTAGTCTTCTTGGTTGTGAAGAAAAATTTGAAAATGCACCTACAGTGCAGCTGATGCAGAGACCCTAAAATTACACTCTGAGAGGGGTGAACCTCACAGTGCATCTCAAGGAGGTGTTAACTTCCAGGTCCCTGCTCTGAGGCACCCTACCAACACCGGTCCAGCAAATCACAGTATGGGTGGCAGGAGCAGAAGAGTGCAGTGTGTCCAACCAACTCACCCAAGCAGATGCACCTCAATTACTGAGCTAAGTACTGGGGGGAACCCCAATGCTGCCACCCTGCCTCTTCAGATGAGAGAGATGATCTTAGCATTAGGTCGATTTCTAATGGTGTGGTGTGCTTAGTGCCCTGGATATGCTTAATTTGACCCTAGACCTTCTCTCTGCCTCCCCTCATAAGCTCCGAGGGCCCTTTCTCCTCCACCACTGCCCCTCACTGTCCTGCTAAACCCATTTTCCTACTTTACTGCCCCTCATCCAAATCCTGAACAACCTTTCTTCTGCCTCCTGCTTCTGATCCTTGAGGACTCTTCTTCCTCCTCTTCTCCTGCCCCATGCTAACACAGGATCACCTAGCGAGGGGTCATGGTTACTTACATTACTAGATGCCAACCCATGCTGAATCACAATTCCCAGCTTTCACATGGAAAATATTGGTAATAGTTTTGGTAAAAAAGTGGGATAAATGTGAAAAATGCCATGGCAAGCAAAATTCTTAGAGAAAGTTAAGGGTTGTGTTTGAAATATTTGGTTTTAAAAAGGGCCATTTTTTAACCATAACTTTTTTTAAAAAAAATTGACCTGTTTTAGCTGTAACTAACACACGCAGATCAGCCAGGTGCAGTCTGGACTGGCTGTTGCCTGCTGCTCCCCTTCTCCATCTGATCACAAAGGGATGACTCTGAAATATGCCCTGGTAATAGGCTGGGCTCTAACCACCATGTATGGACTGAAAGAACAATACAATTTTCAATTGTTTGAATATATAAAGCATATTTTGTGATAAAAAGTAAAAGTAATGTTATTTTTTGTTCCTACAGAGCCTGATCCAAAACCCACTGAAGCCAATTGAAAGACTTCGTTGATTTCACTGGGCTGACTCACAGCTTCTCTTCTCTTTAAATCATTAGTAAAAAAAGTGTCCTGAGAAATCTGAAGGGAGGAATTTTGTTTTCTATCATTCGGCAAAGACTCCTTTCATCTGGGTGTCCTAAGCTTCTAGGTGCCAGAAGCTGGGAGTGGATGACAGGCAGGGCGGGTGCAACCCATTAGGCGACCGAGGTGGTCGCCTAGGGCACTACAATTTGGGGGGCGGTGACTGTGGCGGTATTTTGGCAGCAGGACCTTCCACTGCCTCTGTGGGGGTGGCATTTCGGGGTGGGACCTTCCGCCGCCTAGCGTGGCAGAAAAGCTGGCGGCATTCCTGATGACAGGGGATGGATCACTTGATAATTGCCCACTCCTGTTCATTCCCTCTGATTGCACCTGGCATTGGCCGCTGTCTGAAGACAGGATACTGGGCGAGATGGACCATTGGTCTGACCCAGTATGGCCATTCTTGCATTGTAATTTCACATTCATGGTACTAGGCAAATCATTTACCATCAAGATACAAGGCATTTACCATCAAGACCAAGGGTACTTCAGTCTTAATTTATGAGAAATGCAGTTAAGGCTCCAATTCTGAGAAGTGTGCAGTGCCTTCAGTTCCCATTGACTTTACTGGGTGTTGTGGGCACTAAGCTCCTCTCAGCACCTTGCAGGATTGAGCTCTGAGGTAAATATTCCATCTTTCCGGACATCCGTGTAGTGTCAAGGATGGTTGACAACATTTGTATTATCTTTCTGGAAGTGCTAAAGTCTTAGCTTCAGATCCTCAAAGGTATTTAGGCAGCTACGTCCCATTGAAATCAGTGGAAGTTAGGTGCCTAAAGAGCTTTGAAGATCTGACCCTTAAACCACAATCCTCCCATGCACGTCCATGACAAATCTCCCACTGACATGAATGGGAGCAGGACAGCACCCATAGATCACTTTGGTAACTGAATTCACTGTGTTACTAATAGCACACTGTATCTATGTGCCACTCAATAGCTAGAAGTCACATTTGTTGTTGCTTAACAATGTTTGCCGACTAAAATGTTAATTTAAGAATATTATAATTCGCCTTCATAAGCTCTGAGCATGTCTTTTGAAAAGCATTACTGCACCCTATTCATTTTGGAATTAATATTCATATGGAATCCATAAAGAAAATAGCTAATATAGTGCCACAATAGTCAAGGAATCAATGGAGGGTGATAAAACCTGAGTTCTATTGTATCACTCAGAAACATAGCAGAGGAGCTGCTTGATCATCACTGACAGAAACAACTCAGAGTTGGCTACACAGGACTTGATTGGACACAGGGCCGGCTCCAGGCACCAGTGTAGCAAGCTGGTGCTTGGGGCGGCACACGGAAGGGGGTGGCACGTCCAGCTCTTTGGCTCCGGGTCCCTCACTCCCTCTCGGTGGGAAGGACATGTCGCCGAATTGCTGCCGAAGAAGCGGCGGCGGCAGAGTCACAGCGGAAGTGCCGCAGATTGCGATCACGGCTTTTTTTTTTTTTTTTTTTTTGGGCTGCTTGGGGCGGCAAAACCCAGGAGCCGGCCCTGATTGGACAGGATGCAGGTACAGAATGGTGTACATATAAATTAAAGTTAAAAAGTGCTGGAGAATCTGATCCTGCATCAATGAGAATGCTGCTGAATAGCTGTCAAGTCACTCCTCCGTAGTGGCAAAAATTTGGTCAAGGAAAAGAGCAAACAGATAAGCAAAGCACCTAATTTGCAAACTGAGATTCATGTTTAGGCCTATATATTCCACTCTTTGACTTGTCCTTTTTTAACCCATTGCTCAGGAGAGTAAGGGACCAGATGCACAAGTGGCTTGAGTAGTAGCATGGAGGATTATAGTTGTCCTTGCATAATGTTCAGGACTTTGAATGATCAAGGCCCAAAACTCATAATTTTAAAACCCCTTTTCTTAACCTTATCAAACTTCCTGAAAAGATGATGTACCCAGGGATGAGATGTGGTGTGCAAAATTTCAGAAAGAACTTTTCTTTTTGGAGGAGCTAGATATTTGACTACTGTTAATGGAGCTTTCACCTTAACTATGGGGCAACCCCATGTGCTTTCGATCACATTTCCAAAGGAGCTAGGTTTATTGGGAGTTATTGAAGCTCAACACCTCTGAAGATCAACTCATTACTGTTGTTGTTGGGCTTGATCCTCCAAGGTACCCAGGACCAGTTCCTCAAAGGTATTTAGGTGCCTAACTCCCATTGAAATAATAGAATATTCTGGTGCAGATCTCCCTCAATCTCTCCACTTGAAGTTGTTCCATTTTAATTAAATATTAATTGAGTCACAGATAGTTAGAATGACTCTACTGCTTAGTGGTTAAAGCACTGAACTGCAAGGTGGCAGATCCCCATTCAAATCCCTTTTACATATTGGGTAGAGGGGGAACTAAAACCAGGAGTCTCTCCTATTCCACCTGCATACCCTAACCACTGGGCTAGTAGTCTCATCCCCTTCATCCCTTGCTGTTTTGTGTGAACTCACCTGAGGAGCCCAATCTGGTAGGCAGCTTTTGAGCATGCCCACTGCATCAAATCCCAGCCCTGCTCCAAACTTAAGCAGCCAAACACGTATCTTCCTCTGGTTTGTGAATCACTCTGGGGCTTAGGCAGGAGGTAGGTTCTGTGACAAAGTTCCTCCTCTATCTTGGTGGGTCCTGCACTTAGTGAATCTCTGAGGCAAGAAAATCCATCAATATGTGGGTTGGGGAACAGCCCAGAGACCTTCCCCTCAGGAAAAACCCACAGTCCAAGTCAATTGGGAGGTTTGGGGGGAACCCAGGCCCACCCTCTACTCCGGGTTCCAGCCCAGGGCCCTGTGGACTACAGCTGTCTATAGTGCCTCCTGTAACAGCTGCATGACAGCTACAACTCCCTGGGCTACTTCCTCATGGCCTCCTCCAAACACCTTCCTTATTCTCACCAGAGGACCTTCCTCCTGGTGTCTGATAACACTTGTGCTCCTCAGTCCTCCAGTAGCACACCCTCTCAGCTCCTTGCACCTCTTGCTCGTAGCTCCTCACATTCACACCACAAACTGAAGTGAGCTCCTTTTAAAACCCAGGTGCCCTGATTAACCTACCTTAATTGATTCTAGCAGCTTTTTCTTAATTGGCTCCAGGTGTCCTAATTAGCCTGCCTGCCTTAACTGGTTCTAGCAGGTTCCTGATTACTCTAGTATAGCCTCTGCTCTGTTCACTCAGGGAATAGAAAACTACTCATCCAGTGACCAGTATATTTGCCCTCTACCAGACTCCTGTACCCCACTGGTCTGGGTCTGTCACAGTACCCAGATACCTAGAATGAGGCAGCAGTGCACATGTCCACAGGCAGGAACACAGGCGCATAGGGAACTTTTACTGCAAAAACATAGGTGCTGTGTGACTTTAGCCACTTATAAGGTTATGTGGCAGCCAAGCAGGAGTTTGGTAAATCTCAATTGGTGCCAAAAACGGGGACTTAGGTGCCTAAGTACCTTTATGGATCCCACCCTTAACCTCTTTGTGCCTCATATCCCCATCTGTAAAATGAAAGGAATAATACTTCCTTTCTCCCACTCTTTGTCTTGTCTATTTAGATTGTAAGTTCTTTGGGGCTAAGACTGTCCCTTAAAATGACTATGTATTATGTCTAGGACACTGAGGCTTCTTGGTGATGCTGTAATACAAATAATAATAAAGGCAAAAATTGTTAAAATGGTACTATCAGTTATTGGATATTTAGCAGGTACAACTGGCATAACTAAACCACCTCAAACCAGTACTTATTTACAAGCATCCTTACTCTGTTATATTATGCATCTGATTTTCCCCAGTGGAATACATTCAATACATGTATCAAACAAATATGGTCATCATGCCATTTAGAAGTATTTGTACAGCTGGAAAGTTGCCAGGAAATGGCATGTTTTGCTGATTGGATAAAATCACAGAGTGGTATAGAATCTTTCCAGCTATTTCAATTTAAAATCCAGTTCCTAAAGGGTAATTTGAAACAACAGCTCACTGGCCTGGGATAGGACAACTCCAACTGGAACCAATGATTCATATTACTGAATCTCCATTTACATTAACCCTGTCTACCAAGTTGGCTTATTAATTGGTGTGCCATAAATTCACTAGCATGATACTACTGCTCTTAAATATATACTGTGGGTGAGACAAATTTCTACTCTCATCAATATCTCAAATCCTGTACTTTTGCAGTTAAGATTTTCAGTATTGGGAAATATGTCTATTGTGAAGTTTCAGTGGTTGCTGCTGTAATGCAAGCAGTTGCTGTGGGACTGTCTCCATTCTGCCCTTTCAGTTACAATATGGCACTCATCACTAGCAACTACTTTCCATGCTATTCCTGCTAATTGTGCCCTGCTGCACCAATCTGTCAAATTAGTCCCAGATTGACTCAGACATTAAAAAGTTCCCTTCTGCTTGTATTCCCTGGAAAATACAACGTATTTTAAAACAACAAGATTAAACTAGTGAAAAACAACAATTTTAGAAAATAACTACAAATCTGGTTTTGCCTTTGGTAAGGCATCATATTATTTTTATTTATTTAAAACACTAACAGTTTATAACTTCAGGACCACTCAGGATAACAACATATCACCTTGCTTTAATATATAGAATTATTTCTATTTCCTCTTCTCATCACATCATGAAAACCTTTAAAAATTACATTAAAATTAATGCAAGAAAGGTGTTGTTTCTCACAAGAATATGTATTCTAAATGAAACCTCAATTTCCTACAGCAATTCCATCTATTGCAATCATTGCTTTCAATAGATGGTGCTGTTTTCTAAGAGAAAGTTATTGTAATCTGATTTCTCCCAAATGTTAGACAAATGTAAGGAGCAAATTTCATTCCTCTCTTACTTTCATGGTATTAAGAAATCTGATTTGCAAGTGTAGAGGACTCAGTCATGAAGCAACTGCAACTTATTTTTAAAAAACCCTTTAAATCTTAAATGGCTCCTTTGAATAACAGTTGTCCCACTAGTAAATATATTTATCTGGAATTTGGAATATCTGTGAGAAAGCTAAGAAAGATTGCAACAACACCGAAAAAGAAGTAATTAGTTTTAATGGGCCCGATCCTTTCCTTAGTAGAGGTCAGTGGGAATTTTGTCATTAATTTTAAGGGGGAGACTACAGAGCCCCAGGAAGAAAGGTAGGGGTGTGTGTGTGTGTAAAAGGTTAGGTGTTATAATATTCACGTGTGTGTAGTGTTAAAGAATCATAGTTTTAATCCTTCTGTCTCCTTAGCTAGTATGCTAGAGTTCCGTGTGAAAGCACATCACAAATGTTCTGAGCAAATGCATTTATCTCCACTTATTTGTGAGCATTTGTTCTGGACTCTCAGGTAGTGATTATCAGATTATAAATAACACAGCCATGAAGATTATAAATTGCCACCTAAACAAGTAGCCCTCACTTTTGCCTCTGTGGCGCGTTGTGTTAGTTTCTTTCTCTCTAATTTATTATTATTCGTTTAGTCAGCTCACCTCTGACCCTTGCTGAAATTTCCTTCATCAGGCAGAAAGGTCCGTTGCCTTCCTCTGATCTGATCTTTGTGAAATATTTTTCTCTCACTACCAGATCTAGCGTGCAATTTTTCCCCAGCACCTCTTCAGTTTACCCCTAGCAGAGGCAACACGCCTCCCATAGGGTATTTTAGCAATACATTAATATCGTCTGCGATTAGTCACAAAGCAGAAAGAGGAAAACGGAGAGGTCTGTCTAAAAGATCCTCCAGTCCCGTGTCTCTGAAGCAGGCAGAGGCAACTTGCAAGAATCTCAGACCCTCTCCAGGTGGCCAGCACAACCGGGGCGGGAGAGACAGAGCTTGGTGTGGAAAGTATCTCCAAGCAGGACCCTACTTTCAGCCGAGCAATTCAAGGATGATTCCCCCGCCCCACTTCCAGCCAGCCTCATCAAGGCAAAGACATCCTGTCCCCTCTCTCCCCACCCCGGTGTCAAGCAATCGCACTGTCCGGCGCCATGTAGCTGCTCCCGGGTTGCGAGCGGTGCCGAGGAAAGTGACGAATAAGAAAAAGAGTTTGGTGCTTTATACCCTCCCTGGTCTCTCTCCCTCCGGCCCCCAGCCTCCGTGCGTGAACACAGCTCCCCCTGGCCCCGGGGCAGCCTCCTTCTGCCCCCTGCCCAGCCCCTTACCTGATGATGACATACATGACCAAGAAGTTTCCAAAGAGCCCCACCACGCACACGACGGAGTAGAGAACCATGATGGTGATGGCTGTGATCATGGAGGGGCTGACCCCGCTCGCCGGGCACGGGCTGCCGCTGCCTCCCCCCTGGCTGCTGTTGGTGCCGCTGCAGGGGTCGGACTGGTTCCAGCCGGGCACCTCCGGGCGCCCGGACAGGTTGCCCCAGATGCCCGGCGCAAGGGGCGGGCAGCCGGCCGAGGGAGGCGCGAAGGGGCCGCACGCGCTGGAGTTGGCGGGGAAGGAGCTGTCCATGGTGCTGGGCGGAGGAGCGCGCAGAGCAGCAGGTAAACTGCGGGGCGGGCAGCGGGCGGGCTCAGCGGCGTCCCTCGCAGGCCGCCTCCAGGGGGAGAGGGAGCGACCCCAGCCTGCAGCCAGCGAGGCGCACCGGGCGGCGGGGAGCGGCGAACTGACACATGCACAGCGCGCCTCGCAGAGCCTGACACGCGATTGTCTTCGGCTGGAAGCTGCCACCTCAGCCCCCCCGAGGAGCACCCGGGAGCTGCAGGGAAGGGGCGGGGAGGGGGCGCCGGGGAGCAGGCGGCTGGCTGGCTGGCGAGGGAGAGCGGGTTCTTGCGCAAAAGAAACGCCAAAGCTTCGCTCGCTCGCCCGCCCGCCAGATGCGCGCGCCCGCACGTGCGCTCCCACAGCTGGATGGGCGGCACGCGTGTGTGCTGGCTGGACAAGAGCGGAGAGGCGGAGCCTGCGGCTGGGGGGGGGGAAGGAAAAGGGAGAGGGACGCGAGTCGCCTTTTCTCTCTTGGCGTTTGTTCTTTTTAACGAACTTGTACAAGGAGGACATGTGACCCGGCTGCTGTGTCCCAGCCTCCCAAGATTGGGTGACTATCAACTCTCCCCACCCCTCTTGTACAGCCCACGGGCAGAGGAAACGGGGGACGAGGAGGGGGAGGCTGAACTCCCGTCTTACAAATCCCCTTTGCCTTCGTTACCTCCAGCTTTGTTCTGCTCACTCCTTCTTCCTCACCGAGGGGAAGGAGGGACAGAAGGGCAGCTACTAGGACAAACCACACAGCTATCTTTCCCAAATGCAGTATATTCTTTTGGATCCAGCCACTGGCAGCAATGGCACTTACGATAAAGTCATTTCCAATCTGTCCTTCCCCAGGAGCTGGTACCTGCTCCTGTCTTGGAGCACAAGAAAGCACCAGCATCAATAGAGAAAATGTGACCTGAAGCTAGGGATTCAACAGGCTGAGTTTATAAGGTGTGTAAAATGCAATTGATTAACATAATGAGTCAGGGAAGGTTAATGCGGGATTACCCTCTTATTAGATAGTTTCAGTGGGAGTTTGCTGTATCTAGTAAAATGTGATTTACCATATGGCAACAGGTTGTGAAATGATAGGCAAACAGACTTGTGATCTGCTTTTCACGAAGCCTAAGAATTGTGACCAGAGAAACTTCTGCTTGATCAATTTAATGATAATTTTATCAAGGTGTGGAGATTTTACAAGATTTGCTAACATTACAAGGAAGGGACCCAAAGACACCACATTCGAAGGCTGTGGGCATGTATTTTATTTACACACTGCTTGTTTGGACAGGTTGGCATTTTTAAGTGTAACATTCATTCCAAAGCTGCACTGAGATCCTCCTGTGCATTTCCAGAAGCAGCCTGCCCGCTCAGCATTTCTTGGACCAAATTCTTTTGCTGTCACATTCCTGAAGTCAAAGGGGCTCCACTGCAAGTGAGAGAAAAAAGTTAACTCCCAGTGAACAGGAAGCAGGAAACATAGCTAGCAGTGTGACTGCTCCATATTCTGCATTAAACATTGCTCAGGCCTAGCTCAGCCACTGCTCAGCATCAATGCACTTCCTGCCTGCAGAGCAGGGAAAAGTGAGTGTGTCTATGGCGACCAGATAGCAATTGTGAAAAATCAGGATGGGGGACTGTGTGGGAGTAATAGGGTCCTATATAAGAACAAAGCCCCTAATATTGGTACATCTGGTCATCCTAGATGTGTCAGAGTTGCATAGGCGTGTGTAAGGCTGTGGTGCCATTGGGGAAGGGGGAGGAATACTTCCCCCTGAGTTTCCGTACAGGAAGTGTGCGAGCTCCCAGATGGAGGTTTTAACTACAGCACAGCATTAGTGTGAAATGTGAATTCTGTGGAGGAGATGTGCCCCTGGGGCAGGGAGTCAGTATTTTGTTTACAAACAGAAGCAGGGTGATTAAGATAAGAAAGGGATGGTGATTAAATTAAGGATCTGGAAGTTTAGTCTGTAAAACAGGAATCCCTCTGTGGAGGTGGAGGGGGAGGGAAAGGGGGGGGGTTCTTTTAGAGGGAACACAAGGGACTCAGAAAAAATACAGCCAGGCAACTCTGAGCCAAGGTTACATTGAGAAAAGGGGGAGATTTGGGAGTGTAGCCTGAAAAGGGGCCAAAACCAAGAGAATTCCACATTTTAAATGTGGCTCAGATATTTAAGTATGAAAGGTATAGTTATTAAGCACATGTTAATATATGTGAGTGGAGGCACTGACGGCAATAGAAGGTTTACTGGATTAAGGACTAGAAGATTTGACCCTCCAACTTTCTTTCAAATGGAAGAGCTGCCCAGAGCTTCTGTGCCTGTTTATTTTCCTTTCCTGCCTGCAGTGGCCCTGATATACTTCAAAAGTCTCAATTTTTTTCTCAACTTTAAAATATGGAATTCTCTTGGTTTTTGATTTTAAATATTCTCCAGTGAGAACTGCAACTCAATCACTGTAGTGTTGTGTTTAAGAGCCCTCTGGAAAGTAACTAGCCTTTAAACAGAAATGAAAGCAGTGTTGTTGCCAACTTTCATGATTTTGTCATGAGTCTCATGATAATTATTTCAGAAGGGTAGCCATGTTAGTATGTATCAGTAAAAACAATGAGGAGTCCTTGTGGCACCTTAGAGACTAACAGATTCATTAGGGCATAAGGTTTCATGGGATATAACTCACTTCATTACATGCATGGAGTGGAAAATACAGGAAGCAGGTATAAATATAGAGCACATGAAAAGATGGGAGTTACCTTGCCAAGTGGGGGGTCAGTGCTAACGAGGACAATTCAATTAGGGTGTATGTTGCCAATTCCCAACAGTTGACAAGAAGTGGTAATATCAACAGAGGGAAAATTATTTTTTGTAGTGATCCAACCACTCCAAGTCTTTATTCAGGCCTAGCTACACTACGCTACAGGCTGAGTCACTTCAAAAATAATTTTCCCTCTGTTGATATTACCACTTCTTGTCAACTGTTGGGAATGGGCCTCATCCACCCTAATTGAATTGGTCTTTTGCACTGACTCCCCACTTGGTAAGCAACTCCCATCTTTTCATGTGCTGTATATTTATACCTGCTTCCTGTATTTTCCACTCTATGCATCTGATGAAGTGGGTTATATCTCACAAAAGCTTATGCCCAAATTAATTTGTTAGGGTATGTCTACACTACAGGATTAATCCAAATTTACAGAACTCGATTTTTGACAACTGATTGTATGAAGTCGAGTGTATTCGGCCACACTAAGCACCTTAATTCGGTGGTGTGTGTCCATGTACTGAGGCTAGCATCGACTTCCGGAGCGTTGCACTGTGGGTAGCTACCCCATAGCTATCCCATAGTTCTGGCAGTCTCCTCCGCCCATTGGAATTCTGGGTTGACATCCCAATGCATGATGGGGCCAAAAATATTGTCGCGGGTGGTTCTGGGTACATCCTCACCCTCCCTCCAGGAAAGCAACAGCAGACAACCTTTTTGCGCCTTTTTCCTGGGTGAACAGTGCAGACACCATACCATGGCAAGCATGGAGCCCGCTCAGCTCAAGACAGCAGTCATGAACATTGTAAACACCTCGCGCGTTATCGTGAAGTTTATGCTGAACCAGAACCTGCAAAACCAGGCGAGGAGGAGTAGGCTATGGCAGCGAGTGTGATGAGGACATGGACATGGAATTCTATCAAACCGCGGGCCCCGGCGCTTTGGAGATCATGCTGTTAATGGGGCGGGTTATAGCTGTGGAATGCCGATTCTGGGTCCAGGAAACAAGCACAGACTGGTGGGACCACATTGTGTTGCAGGTGTGGGACGATTCCCAGTGGCTGCGAAACTTTCGCATGCGTAAGGGCACTTTCATGGAACTTTGTGACTTGCTTTCCCCGACCTGAAGTGCCAGAATACCAAGATGAGAGCAGCCCTCACAATTGAGAAGCGAGTGGCGATAGCCGTGTGGAAGCTTGCAACGCCAGACAACTACCGGTCCGTCGGGAATCAATTTGGAGTGGGCAAATCTACTGTGGAGGCTGCTGTGATGCAAGTAGCCAAAACAATCACTGAGCTGCAGCTACCAAAGGTAGTGACTATGGGAAATGTGCAGATCATAGTGGATGGCTTTGCTGCCATGGGATTCCCTAACTGTCGTGGGGCGATAGATGGAACCCATATCCCTATCTTGGCACCAGAGCACCAGGGTAGCCAGTACATAAACCACAAGGGGTACTTTTCAATGGTGCTGCAAGGACTGGTGGATCACAAGGGACGTTTCACCAACATCAACGTGGGCTGGCCGGGAAGGGTTCATGACGCTCGTGTCTTCAGGAACACTAATCTGTTTAAATGGCTGCAGCAAGGGATTTACTTCCCAGATCAGAAAATAACCGTTGGGGATGTTGAAATGCTTATAGTTTATCCTTGAGGACCCAGCCTACCCCTTAATGCCATGGCTCATGAAGCCATACACAGGCAGCCTGGACAGTAGTCAGGACCTGTTCAACTACAGGCTGAGCAAGTGCAGAATGGTGGTAGAATGTGCATTTGGTCGCTGGCACACGTCACTGACTCGCTCAGACCTCAGTCAAACCAATATTCCCATTGTTATTGCTGCTTGCAGTGTGCTCCACAATCTCTGTGAGAGTAAGGGGGAGACCTTTATGGCGGGGTGGGAGGCTTATGCAAATCGCCTGGCTGCTGATTAGGCACAGCCAGACACCAGGGCGATTAGAAGAGCACACCAGGAAGTGCTGCGCATCAGAGAAGCTTTGAAAACCAGTTTCATGACTGGCTAGGCTACGGTGTGAAAGTTCTGTTTGTTGAAAACCCGCCCCCTTGATTGACTCATTCCCTGTAAGGAAACCACCCTCCCCCCTTCGATCACAGCTTGCTTTCAAAGGAAATAAAGTCACTATTGTTTAAAAATCATGTATTCTTTATTAAATGATTATAAACATATGGAGAGAACTGATAAGGTAGCCCGGGTGGGGTTTGGGAGGAGAATAGGAGGGAAGGAAAAGGCTACTAAAAAATTTCAAAGTAATGACAGCCTTTTGCTTGGGCTGTCCACTGGGGTAGACTGGGAGGGTGCACGGAGCCTCCCCTCCCGTGTTCATACACGTCTGGGTGAGGAGGCTATGGAACATGGTGAGGGGAGAGGGAGGTTATACAGCGGCTGCAGCGGCACTCTGTGATCCTGCTGCCATTCCTGAAGCTCCACCATTCACCAGAGCATGTCCGTTTGATCAGGTAGCAGCCCCAGCGTTGCAGCCTGCCACCTCTCATCTCGAGCGTCCCTCATGGCCTCACGTTCACTGGCATCTTTTCTGTACTTTGATACCGTGTCCTTCCACTCATTCAGATGAGCTCTTTCATTGCGGGTGGATTCCATGATTTCAGAGAACATTTCATCTCACGTCCTTTTTTTTTCGCCGCCTTATCTGAGATAGCCTTCGGGACGGGGGAGGGAGGCTTGAAAAATTTGCAGCTGCGGGAGGGAGGGAAAAAAGGGAGAGAAGTATTTAAAAAGATAAATTTTACAGAACAATGCTTATACTCTTTCACAGTGAACAACACTATTCACATTACATAGCACATGTGATTTCGGTACAAGGTCACATTTTGCATCTTAATATTGAGTGCCTGCGGCTTTGGTGTTAGAGAGCAAAACGCAGGTCCGGGCAACAGAATTCGGCTTGCATATGGCCATGGTAAGCCATTCTTTCGGCTTCTGTAGCCTTCAGAAAAGCAGTGCCCTGCTTTCCCACATACCAACCAAAGCCCGTTGAGTGCTGTGGTTTTCCTGTTAATGTGCAGCAGCAGAAACCAAACTAACTCCCCTCATCCAATTCTCTGGGTTGATCGCTTTATCCCTCCCCCCTACCGCGTGGCTGGTATCAGGGAAGATCCCTGCTAGCCAAATGCGAAAAGCTCAGCGCCAATGATTCTCTCCCCCCCCCCCCCCCCCGCTTGGCTAACTGCAGGAAAGGATTTCTTTTCAGCCAGAGGCAAACAGCCCAATAGGAATGGCCACCTCTGTCCCCTTAATTCAATTCCCATATTTCAACCAGGTTACCATGAACGATATCACTCTCCTGAGGATAACACAGCGAGATAAAGAACGGATGTTGCTTGAATGCCAGCAAACACCAGGACCATACGCTGTCAGGCTTTGTCATGCAATGATACCAGATTACTTGCTACTAGCATGGCGTGGTCAAGTGTCCTACCATGGAGGACGGAATAAGGCTGCACTGCCCAGAAACCTTGAGGAAAGGCTTTTGGAGTACTCCAGGAGAGCTTCATGGAGATGTCCCTGGAGGATTTCCGCTCCATCCCCAGACACGTTAACAGACTTTTCCAGTAGCTGTACTGGCCGTGAATGCATCCCAAGTCCTCAGGGCAAATTAATCATTAAAAAACGCTTGTTTTTAAACCATGTTTTATATTTACAAAGGTACACTCACCGGAGGTCCCTTCCATGGCCTCATTGTCTGGGGGTTGGGAGGGTACTTCAGTCAGGCTGAGAAAAAGATTCTGGATGTTGGGGAGAACGGAGTGCTGTGTATTCTTCGCAAGCTCGTTGTCATCCTCCTCCTCCTCCTCTTCCCTGTCCGCAGAATCCTCAGGCATGGCTGAGATTACCCCCTTCTCGGAATTCACAGTCAGAGGTGGGGTAGTGGTGGTGCCCCCCTTCCGAGAATTGCATGCAGCTCAGCGTAGAAGCAGCATGTCTGCGGCTCTGCCCTGGGCCTTCTATTTGCTTCTTTGGTTTTCTGGTAGGCTTGTCTGAGCTCCTTAACTTTCACGCGGTACTGTAGTGAATCCCTATTGTAGCCTCTCTTCATCATGCCCTTGGAGATTTTTTCAAATGTTTTGGCATTTCGTCTTTTGGAATGTAGTTTTGCTAGCACAGAATCCTCTCCCCATTAGCGATCAGATCTAGTACTTCCCGTATGGTCCATGCTGGTGCTCTTTTTCAATTCTCAGACTGCATGGTTACCTGTGCTGATGAGCTCTGCATGGTCACCTGCGCTCTCCACGCTGGGCAAACAGGAAATGAAATTCAAAAGTTCATGGGGCTTTTCCTGTCTACCTGGCCAGTGCATCCGAGTTCAGATTGCTGTCCAGAGCGGTCACAATGGTGCACTGTGGGATAGCTCCCGGAGGCCAATACCGTCGAATTGCGGCCACACTAACCCTAATTTGAAATGGCAATACCGATTTCAGTGCTATTCCCCTCGTTGGGGAGGAGTACAGATATTGATATTAAGAGCCCTTTATATCGAAGTAAAGGGCTTCGTTGTGTGGACGGGTGCAGGGTTAATTTGGTTTAATGCTGCTAAATTCAAGATAAACTCATAGTGTAGACCAGGCCTTGGTCTCTAAGGTGCCACAAGGACTCCTCATGATAATTATTGTTTTCCTTAAAACCCCAGCTCCTGAAGTCAAGTGGATATGTGATGATTTCAGACTTCATTCTTAAAGAAAAATGAAGTTTCTTGTCCTCATGGCTGTGGAGAAAGCTTCAAAATGTGACCCCAGTGCACCCTAAAGGCTCAAAAAGCAGAAGGCAAATAAAAAGAACACTAAATCTGTCATTTTTACATAATCTCGTGATTTAAAGCCAATCTCATGATTTTTGGTGTGCCTGATTCATGATTTTTGAATATTTGGGGTTGGCAATACTGTGAAAGTGACTCGAAAGTATCAGTTTCGCTCCTGTTGGAGGTCAATTTCTAGTCTATTATCCATAGTGGGGTAACACCCCTACAGCCCCAGGCAGGTGCAGTATAAACTCACGGGACCTTGCCCTGGTAGGATGTTTCCAAAGTTAAATGATCTATTCCAAGCTGATAGAAAGTAATCCAGTTTTTTTCTACAATTGTTTCAATTGTTGTATTCAAGAATTAGCAACAAAGTAAGAATATAAATTAAAATTTTAAACCTAAGCAGGGTCCCTTAAGTGACTTGACACAAGATATAAGAACATGTTAATATTAGAGTTGAGTGGGTCTAATATTTATTTAATTATCTTTTTTTTATATAGGAATTTGATACAGTGCTCCTATGAGCCAGTTTCTAAGTTATTATTTTAAAAAAACCTACAGTTTTCAGGTGCCTAAGTAGCCCCTGGAATCATGGTTAAACTTGCCTCCCCCCGAATCTGAAATGATGCCCCTTGTGTAAAGCTCTAAAGTCTAGTCACTGTACATCCAGGAAAGGCAAGATGGCTGAGTAGCATCCATTTTGGGGGTTGGGAGTTATTTTGACTCCATACCAAGAACAATGTGCCTCACACAGGTGCTATATTTGCATTACTAGTGGAGGTTAAAGCGGCTACCATAGAAGAGGGAGCAGCAAATTCTGATGAAGTACCTCAGTTCATTAGCACTGGGAGGAGGAGGGGAAAAGATGCTATAGGACTTCACAGTTGGAAAATAATTATTTGAGGTATATAAGTCTGGATAATGGGGAATATTCTTCCTTTTTCTAAAGTGACATATCATCAGGGGGCATTGGAGTTGTAAGGGAAAGGAGGAGAAAGGTCAAAGAACCTGCTGTGTGTGCAAACTGGTGATTATCAGCATGCACTTTTCTACACCCAGGTGATTATTTTCAAAAGCCCTATGGCCTGTGTGGATTGGGCATAGCCAGTTAGAATAGTATTTTTAAATGGTGCTTTAGAATAGGAACATTCCTCTTCAGTGTGAAAATCTACAGGAGGGGGAAAAGTATAGCAACAACTCAGAGATTTTATCCTTTCAGAGTTGATGCCTTATTGTCCCTAATGAGAAGAGGATGGCATGCAGAATTAGTAGGCAAGAAGGCCTTGAAGAGGGATTGGCGACCTTTGGCACGTGGCTCGTCAGGGTAAGACCCCTGGCAGGCCGTGCCGGTTTGTTTACCTTCCGCGTCCGCAGGTTTAGCCGATCGCAGCTCCCACTGGCTGCAGTTCGTTGTCCCAGGCCAATGGGGGCGGCGGGAAGCAGCGCGGGCCGAGGGATGTGCTGGCCGCTGCTTCCTGCCTCCCCCATTGGTCTGGCGCGGCGAACCTCTGGACGTGGCAGGTAAACAAACCGGCCCGGCCCACCAGGGGGCTTACCCTGGCGTGCTGCACGCCAAAGGTTGCCGATCTCTGGCCTTGAAACCAGTGCAATGGATCTTGGAGCATGCGTGCAGTGGAGCAGCTCCTCCTTTTGCTCCCTCAGCCCATTTGACAGCTTAACTCAGGACTGGAACCAAGTGGTCATTAATCCTTCTGATGTGCCTGTGCCTAGCCCCTTTCTAGGAATAAAGTGTAGGGCAGAAGCTAATGCAGCTAGGAGAGCCTGTTCACATCCCTTCTCGCCCCTTAATTATCACAACCACCTGTTGCTTGTTTTGGTCTTTGATTTTAATGAAGATCAATGTCTCATCAGACTGGTCATTAGGGGGACCTTTGACATCTTAAAAATGAATTAATGATGCCTAGATAAAAGTGGTAGTACATAATAATCTCTGTTACATGACACAGAAAAAATAACACATTAAATGAAATTGACCTTCTGACAGGTGAAAACCTTGAGTGCACTGAGGACTGGCAAGAAGCCCCCGGGGTTAGTCCCATTAAGAATAAGGCTCATTAAGCAAAATTTCAGAGGTAAGTGAAAGAAAAAGAAAATTGGTTAAACATAGCATTTTACAAAGACAGTACAAACTTTATTACTCAAGTGGCATGTGAAACACTGAATAAATCTGAATAATCAAGGTTTCAGGTAATTAAGTGGATTTTTAACATGATTAATGCATGTGACCCTCTTTTTGATAACAGGGGATTTAGGATAATTGAGGCCTGGATAATCAAAGTTCTGCTGAGTATACACTTGCAAAGTTGCTGAGTCAGGTGAGAAGGGATAACTGGCACACACAGGAGGTAGAGACATCGATTTTAGCTTGCACAGCCCTGAGAACCTATGGACAATGTCATTCCGAACCACTCAAATTTTGGGGGTACTTCTGATATTTCCACTTAAAACAGGGATAGTAGGTGAACTCCTGGCCCCACTACTCAAATGGACTAGGGTTTCACCAGTGTGTTGGAATCTCCAATGCTTTGCACATTGTAATTTACACCGGTTCAAAGTCGGTGTAAAATGCTACCAGAACGAAATACACAGGTGTAAACAACTATATAAAGTCAAAGGGGGTGGACAATGAGGTCCCCGTATCTCTTTATTATGTACAAATAATATAGTGTATGCACCCCAAATGTACAGAATGAATATTCCTAAGAATTTACAAATAAATAGGTTAATTGATTTAATAGATTATAAGCTGAGAAGGGACCATTATGATGTGATCTCCAGCATAACACTAGCCATAGGATGAGGAACTGAGGCACGGGGGTGGGATACACAAAGGTACTTAGACATTGCAATGTTGAATGTCACAGCACCTAGAAAATCCAGGAACAATACTGCGATACACGAGGGTGAGTTAAGCACCCAAGATCCCTCTATATTGAATGGGGACAGAGAGGTGCCTAAGAATGCTACCCACAAAAATCAGCATGCTAGGTGGGGAAGTCATCTAACTTAGCCACTGGGAGACACCAATCAGAGTGTGGGGCCATAAGCTCTGCCCCCTCTCAGATACCAGTGCCTAAATCCAGGCTGCAGGCAGATGCTTATGTCTGTTTAGCGATCCATAAATGGGAACTCACCACCTGCAGTCAGATGGCTTAGGCACCTAAGGCATTTCTTGCAGGAATGAGTTAGGATGACCTTTAAAAGAGTCCTTGAGTTATTTCAAGGAATAAGTCACCTTGGATACTGCCAGTGTCCTCAGTGTCTCTCCTGTGGTGTTTGTTTCTGTTCATTTGGTTCAAGTCAGAGCATAATTTCTGGAAAAAGCAGCATTTGATCCATAGGGCGTTTATGTGAAAGCCAAGTTCCATACGTTCATGGCATATATTTTAACATTTTGTATGAATTGATGAAATGATCAAACACTAAAGGAAATGTTGATGCCTGGAAATAAATGTGCAGCACAACAAACATAGATGCGTGCATTTATCTGGAAGACTGCACTTTGACTTGCCTTTGAAAGTTAAGGGTAGTGTGGGCCTGGAGAGTCACAGTTTATAATCTCCGTGTACCTAGATCAATTTTCTTCAAATTGCAGGAATGATTACACACAAGCAAAGTTTTCAGTTTAGAAAAAAGAGCCATTCTGAATTGTCAGAGTGCAGAGGGAATGCTGAAAAATACGTATTTGTTTATGATACAGAAATGGCCAAAGAGATTTTTTTTCAGACTTTCTCTCCAAAATCTTCACCTAGACTCAGAACAAGCATGATGCATTTCTAATCAAAAGGTATTTTTAAAGGAATATTTTATGTGCTTGGATATAGGAACTTTAAATACATCATCTGTGACAGGGTAGACAAATCCTGCACCAGATAGGAAGGGGTTAAAAAGCAGCCCTTGGCTCAGTTTGCCCCATCCCACTACACTTAGGCTCTGGGTGTCAGATTTAAGAGGAGGAATGCCAAGCAATTGAGGACTGTCAGTGAAGGAGAGCAGGCAGGCTGCTCCTGTGTAGAACAAGGAGCCTGACTTGCACTAGGGACTGTAAGAGGGCTGTGGCCTGCTTGATCACTGGGAAGGAAGGCAGGCCTGTCCTGGTTTGAAATTGGGGGGTGGGTGTTTGAATTTACGGGGGG
Source organism: Trachemys scripta elegans (assembly GCF_013100865.1). NCBI lineage: Eukaryota > Metazoa > Chordata > Testudines > Emydidae > Trachemys > Trachemys scripta. The sequence continues at coordinate 91,049,894 of NC_048300.1, forward strand.
GGGGGGGGGTTAGGGCCGATGAGGGGTGAGACCGTGAGTGTGAAGGTGGGCTGTATGGCACCATAGTAAAAACTGAAAAATGTTCCATGACCATTTTATTAGATTTAACTCATGTTTTAAAATCATCACACAAATTAAAGTTGGCTACTCAAGCCTCCTATGAAGCACTATATCTACATCCTTCTTGGTTTGTTATAATTTTGCACAACTCTGATAATGAACTTCTTGAATGCAATGTGTTCCTCTTTGGTGGCTTCTTGTGTGTCCAGTACTTCCATTCCTTCAGTTGATATGCTCATTAGTTCATTCACATGATCAGGCAGAAGGCGACTTCTTTCAGAACACAAAATTCTATTCAATGATGAAAAAGAATGTTCAACTGTAGCTGTTGTGACTGGGAATAGCAAGAGATGAATTCCTATTTCTTCATCCCAGGAAACATAGCACAAAGATCGGGTCAAGCCACTAGTGATGATAAAAAAGAAGTTGAAGTCAAATCTTCATTCATTCGTCGTATGATATTCCACTCTTGTGTTCAAATTCTCTATTCTGTCCTGAGCACATGGCAGCCCCATTGCTGGTACTGCCTCACTCCACTCAACTGTAGGCATTTTATAGGACAGTGTTAGAACAAAGGCCAAATACTCGCCTATTATTTCAGCTGTTCCCCATGGCCATAAACTCCCTTTCCCATATATGAACATATAGCAAGACAATCAATCAAAGAGGCTCAACAAATGTATCCTATTTACGGCCCCAACAGATGTATTCTATATACCCCTAAAAGGGAATTTAAAAATTCCATAGGTCAGCAGAATGTATGCACGTTAAGTCATTTGTTACTGGGTATAAAAAGGCTTGCTCTACGCTTGTAAGGTGTGCTCCTCCCTCTGGCATGAGTCGAGGGGGACACCCGCTCAGCTGACTGATCAATAAAGAACTTGAAGCCGTCTTCTAGACTCCCGTGCCTCCTTGGGGTAATTGGGCAGCTCCAGGGGGAAACGAGCCCATTTGGCTAACAACAGGGATCTGTAAAAGCTACATAGAGGTTGAGTAGAATTTAGAAGTTGCTGTTGTAGATTTTTAAGAATCAGTCTATGTACTTTTTCAGTTGTCTTAATAAACACTTCTTGTCCTCTTCACTTAAGGATTCAATATAAATGCCTTCATTAGTCAACTTCTGGACTGAAGTCTTTGCTTCTTCCAGTACTTTTTCAATGGATAGCTCTCTGATCCAAATGTAGTTTCTATTGCTGGACAAAGATCTACTACTGTTGTAGCAGATGCCTGGATGGCATTGTTTAATGAACCAACTGGTTTCAACAGTAGACTTACAAGAGAGAGAATGGCAATAGTCTTCTCTGAAAGTAGTAGCAAAAGTAATCCACCAGCCTCTCTATTTAGATCCATCCTATCTTGGTAGATACTTTCCAAAGCCAGTAATAATGGCTGGAGTAATTTTAAGACAACAGCCAAGGATCACTCATGAGAAAGCCAGAGGGTTTTTCCAGGTTGGACTAATTTGAACTTCAGTTCCAGTGTATCTTCTGTATTTTCCAAAAACAACAAGGAGTCTGGTGGCACCTTAAAGACTAACAGATTTATTTGGGCATAAGCTTTCGTGGGTAAAAACCTCACTTCTTCAGATGCAAGATATTCCAAGATATTCAGTCTTTTTGGACTCTTGCTGAAAAAAGAATATAATGAAGACATTAAATTTGTAGCTTTTTAAATGTCTTTTGAAGAGTCTGCAGCTTGTACTAGCAGTAGATGGAGTCTGCAGTGTGTATAGGAGAGATTAGGGTTACACTTTTCTCTGAGCAAAGCTTGTACTCCACCATGTCTTCCAGAGGAGTTTGCAGCTCCATCAAATGCACAAGCAGCCATCTGTTTGGGGTCCAATTAACAAGCATTTAACTCTTCTAAGATGTGGGTTGTCACAGATGCAGCCGATGTGTCTTCTATAACTAACATCTAGAAATGCATCTACTGGCCTACCACTGACATCAAGATAATGTACACAGTGGCTTAATACTTGATGCCCATTTGCATCGTGCATTCATCATCCATGTTGGCAAATTTTTTGAATGTGGTGAGAGAGTTCTTCACTTCTTCAACTGTTGAGTCTTTCACTGTTGCACCACATGCTTCTAGCCAGTCAGTTGAGTTTCTTGCAGAAAGATAGTGACCATTTGCTAGTGTTGTTCGGAACCAGTGTTCAACTTCAGGATGAACAAGTGACAATGCACTTAACATTGCCCTCCAGTTTGTAGAGTGTGGAATCTCTTGCTTAAATAGAAAGTATGATGCCACAGCCATGTGTGTTCGCATGAACTGGGTTGTGTCTCCAGCATTCTTAACAGACTTTTTAACACACATTGGTGTTGTCCTTGGTCAGTGGAGACTCAGAGTTCAGAGGTGCTTTCACATGAGTTCACCTCCCAGGTGGGGGGCAAGAAGGCACCTTGCTGGTTCCTCCAGTTGCTCACGTTTTGCTTTGGCCACTGTTGTTCGTTGTGCCACCGTTCACTCCACCGATCTGTTGCCAAAGGCCCTGCGCCATCACCTTCTACTGCCACCTGCCACTGTGACCTCTGCAAATTGGTTTCTTGAGGTTCTACCCAGCTCTCAGTGATTTCAGCTGAGCTCTCAGTGGGGGAACCTCGCTGCTAGTGCAGACTGGACTGTCTCTTCCACAGAAACACTGTCCCACAGCAGGTCTAAGCACTTAGACCTGATTATCAGTGATTTCAGCTGCAGTGGTCACTTAACAAAACAAGAGACTATCAGCTCTGTCTTTAAACAGTGGAGAGGGGCAGGTCAAATTGTACTTGTGACTCAGGCAGAACATCAAGCAAAACACCTGTCCCCACCCATTCTCTTGATGTCCTCAATCAGCACAGGCTAAGTACAGTTCTACTGCCCTTTACTCATACAATAAGAATACTAAAATTTCATTACCCTCCCCACATTCAAGTGATTTGTAACCCAACCCTAGCCAAAATCTATCATTTGGGCAACACAGCTCTGTTTGCTGGATACCTAGGAAATCCCTGGGTTGGAGTGTCCCTATTGTTGACTTGTAAAGAGAGAGAGTGAGGGCTTTGGCCTGGAGGACAGTGCTAGCATTGTCAGAGGCTGGTGGTGCTGGAGAACTGACCTACAGCAGGTACAGACAAGGCTTCCTTATGCTAAGGGCAGGTGGTTGGTAGTGAGATGCCTCCAAATCCTGGGTATGCCCAGAAAGCATCACAAGTGCCTTGCTGGGAGCAATGTGGAACTGCATTGTTCCAGCGGGGAGTCCTGGGAAGGATTGCACTTCAGAAAGGCATGGTAGAGCATGACCAGTGCTCCCTGTCCCCTTTGGAGAAGCAAACACTGTCAGTAGCTTTTGTGCTCACTTGAGTGCTATAACTCTCACTATGCCCAACCCAGTGTATAGCTGCAAGATTTAATAAACACTAATTGCCTTATTATTATCTATAAGTAGTCTTCAATATCATTGACCTCTATTTAATGTAGTTTTAGAACTCTCTTAGAAGATAGTTTGTTTGTTTCTGTCAGAGAAAGAGGCATGATTTAAGTCCTGTTGCTGTTATTGCTTTGCATTATCTTATATGTAAAAAGAACAGGAGTACTTGTGGCACCTTAGAGACTAACAAATTTATTAGAGCATAAGCTTTCATGGACTACAGCCCACTTCTTCGAAAGTTCTCTCTAAGGTGCCACAAGTACTCCTGTTCTTTTTGCGGATACAGACTAACACGGCTGCTACTCTGAAACCTATCTTATATGTGTTAGGACTGATCCCAGGTCACTGGGTCACCCCCTGAGCTTGTTAATATTCATAGAGAAGATTGGCAGGATTTCATCAAGGAATCTTTTATGAACACATTTTCATTATTTATCCAGCTATAGTCAGAATTCAATCCATAAAATGTCTGAAATGGGGATTTAGAAGCAATGCAGTTAACATACTCTAAAAGGCAGAGCTAAATGACACTCCCAAGAAGTTCAGTTATGGATCAATAGACTGATGTCCCTGTAAAAAAATTCAATGTGTCTCCCCTTATAATCTTAACTCACCCTTTTTCCATATGCATAAGAACATAAGCATGGCCATACGGGGTCCATCTAGTGCAGTATCCTGTGGTCCAACAGTGATCAGTGTCAGATGGTTCAGAGGGAATGAACAGAACAGGACAATTATTGACTGATCCATCCCCTGTTGTCCAGTCCCAGCTTCTGAGATTTAGGGATACCAAGAGCATGGGGTTGCATCCCTGACCATCTTGGCTAACAGCCATTGATGGTTCTATGCTCCATGAACTTATCTTATTCTTTTTTGAAGCCAGTTATTCTTTTGGCTTTCATAACATTCCTTGGCAATGAGTTCCACAGGTTGACTGTGTTGTGTGAAGGAATACTTCTCCTTGTTTCTTTTATACCTGATGTCTGTTAATTTCAGTCTTTGACCCATCCATGGTTCTTGTTTTATGTGAAAGGGTAAATAATACTTCTTTATTCACTTTCTCACACCATTCATGATTTTATAGATCTCTATAATATCCCCCACTTAGTTATTTCTTTTCTAAGATGAACAGTCCCAGTCTTTTTAATCTCTCTTTATATGGAAGCTGTTTCATACCCCTAATCATTTTTGTTGCCCTTCTCTGTATTTTTTCCATTTCTAATATATATATTTTTGAGATGGGGCGACCAGAACTGTATGTAGTATTCAAGAGATGGGAGTACTATGGTATTATATAGTGGCACTATGATGTTTCTAACATTGCTAGTTTTTTGACTGCCTATGCACTTTGAGCAAATGTTTTCAGAAAACTATGCACGATGACTCCAAGACCTTTCTTGAGTGGTAAGAGCTAGTTTGGACCCTATCATTTTGTATGTATAGTTGGGATTACATTTTCTACTGTGCATAACTTTGCATTTATCAACATTGAATTTCATCTCCCATTTTCTTGCCTAGTCACTCAGTTTTGTGAGATCCCTTTGTAATTATCTTGAATGATTTTGTATCATCTGCAAAATTTACCACCTCACTGTTTACCCTTTTCCAGATCATTTATGAATATGTTGAACAGCACAGGTACCAGTACAGAACCTTGGGGGGACCCTGATATTTACCTCTTTCCACTCTGAAAACTGCCCATTTATTACTAACCTTTGCTTCCTGTCTTTTGACCAGTTACTGAACCATGAGAGGACCTTCTCTCTTATCCCATGACTGCTTACTTTGCTTAAGAGCCTTTGGTGAGGGACCTTGTTAAAGGCTTTCTGAAAGGACAAGTACACTCTATTAATTGGATCACCCTGGTCCACATGCTTGTTGACAACTTCAAAGAATTCTAATAGATTGGTGAGGAATAATTTCCCTTTACAAAAACGGTGTTGGCTCATTCCCAAAATATTATGTTCACATATGTGTCTCATAATTCTGTTCTTTACTACAGTTTCAACTAATTTGCTTGGTACTGAAATTAGACTTGCCAGTTTGATAATTGCCAAGATCACCTCTGGAGCTTTTTTTTTAAAATTTGGGGTTACATTAGCTATCTTTCAATCATCTGGTACAGACGTAGATGAAGTACAGTGCACCTCATTTATCAGGACCTGTGTTAGTTTATGGGAATAATTTCAGAAGTTCTAATAGACTGAAAAAGCAGTGATCCATAATACTAGCTGCCGCAGGTAGTAACAATAAGGACAAGTGGGTGCAATCAAGCATATGCATTGCATGGACTTGTTTCTCATCATTCCAGAGTGATCTGTGTTGTCAAGGTGAATTTTCTTTATCGTAGTAGATGAATATTTAGGTCAATTAGTACAAGAGAAGGTTCTTTATTGGACTTGACCACCTCTTGACCGCAATTGCTGTTTTATACTTGAATTGCCTGCCATTACAATAAATACTCAGAATGCAAACTCAGTGTCTCATTGTAGAGTGTGTGTGAGAGAGATAGAGAAAGAGAGAGAGAGAGAGACAGAGAGTCCTTACTGCAGGCAATGTGCCTTGCTTTTGACAAAATGAATTTGGAAGACTTCCCATTTTCTGGGCCTGTCCATTTTGCTTGCATTTTACAGAGGGAGGCCAGAAGATGGAGGCAATGCTAAAGACCAAATAAAACACAAGGAGTGGTCTACTGTTTAAATATGCCTTCCAGAGAGAATTTTCTCATTTCATACTTCTGTAACCACCTCTGGAGGCCTGGTCTATACCTGAAAGTGAGATGGGCATTGCTACATTGATCAAAGCTGTGAAAAATGTTGCATCCTGTGCAATGTAGTTAGGTCAACCTAGCCACTCCCCACCCCCTGTAATTGCAGCTAGGTTGATGGAAGAATAGCTACTGCATCTCCAGGGGGTGGATTTACTACAGCAATGGAAAAAACCCCTTCTGTTGCTGTAGCTAGTGTCTACACCAAAGTGGCATAGCTGCAGTGCTGCAGCTGTGTCACTGTAGTTGGAGGGTAGACAGGAATTTTCTAGCTCCTGGAACACTGAACTGAGCCTCTGAGATGCTACCCTCTGGACTACAGCAACAGTGGCCCCATAGCCTCCAAACACCATCTCTCAGACTGCTTAGGATCTTGGGTGGGGACAGAAATAGACTAGAAAGGCCTACAAAAGCCAATGGGGAGCTCTGGTTGGAGTGATTTATATAGACAGTTTGCTAGGCCAATGAGAAGCAAGGGCTGCTTAGTCTCAGGGGTTGGGGATGGGAGAATTCAGGCTGCCTCAGAGACAAAGGGACTCATTTTGATTTCACTTTCAGGCTGTTTGAGTTTGGAATACTAAAACATCATTAGCATTTCTAAACATTATAGAAAACAATTTCCTAACTCAAAAGGTGTTGCAGGCACCACAGGGGAATTCTTTATTTGACTTTATCTTAACAAATAAAGAGGAACTGGTCACCTCTCTGAACCTCAAGGGTTCTTGACCATACACTATTTAACATGTTTGTCAATGATCTGGAAGAAAACATGAAATCATCACTGACAAAACTAGCAGATGGCATAAAAATTTGGGGGAAGTGGTAAATAATAAAGAGGATTGGTCACAGATTCAGAATATATGGATCACTTGGTAAACTGGGCACAAGCAAACAATATGCATTTTAATACTGCTAGCATAAATGTATACATCTAGGAACAAAGAAGTAGTTGTAGGATGGAGGACTCTATCCTGGGAAGAAGTGACTCTGAAAAATATTTGCGGGTTGTGGTGGATAATCAGCAGAACATGAACTCCCATTAGGAGGCTAATGCAATCCTGGGATGCATAAATGGGAATCTTATTTTACCTCTGTTTGGCACTGGTGTGACTGCTACTGGAATACTGTGCCCAGTTCTGGTGCCTACAATTCAAGAAGGATGTTGATAAATTGGAGAGAGTTCAGAGAAAATCCACAGGAATGATTAAAGGATTAGAAAACATGAAAGAGTTCAATTTATTTAGCATAACAAAAAGCTGGTTAATAGTTGACTTCATTGTAGTCTACATGGGGAACAAATATCTAATAATGGGCTCTTTAATCTAGCAGAAAATTGTATAATAAAATTCATTGAAGCTAGACAAATACAGACTGGAAGTAAGACACAGATTTTTAACAGTGAGAGTAATTAACCATTGGAACACTTTAACAAGGGTCATGGTGGATTCTCCATTATTGGCAATTTTAAAATCAAGATTGTATGTTTTTCTACAATATCTGCTCTATTTTGGTGGAATTCTCTTGTCTTTGTTATGCAGGAGGTCAGACTAGATTATTACAATGATCCCTTCTGGCCTTGGAATCTATGAATCTATGGAGCGGAGAGAGGAGCAACTCTCAGCTCCCATTCCTCACACAAAAGGAGACTTTGAATTATTGTGGGATTTAGTATGTGGTCAGGTTGTGCTAGCCCTGCAAAAACCAGCAATCAGGGAGGCAGAGAACCAATCCACTACTGACTACGTATAGCCAGCCAAGACCTCCATAGGACTCCAGATAAGGGATCCAGGTGAGAAACCTGTCCCGGGGTGAAGACATAATAAGGGAAGCCCTTTCTTTTTGTCAAGCTGCCCAATATTCACAGTGCTGCAGCAATTATCTTCTGTGTCCCATCTGCCTGGAAAGGTGGTAGGCAGGGAATGGGGGTATGTGTGCAGTGGGAAATGCAGGGAGATGGGGAACTTGTTATATTGTTGATCTAGTATTTTAGATAATCTTAATACTTTCCTTGCCTTGATCCTTTGTTTCCTGTCTCCGGTCAAGTCCCCTGTGTTATTATTGTTCTATCTGAGTGTGGCATTTCATTGGTGGGGTATTGTGTTTTGTTGTTCATGTGATGGGTTATATTCCTGGTGAACAGGGAGGTGATATTAGTTATTTTCCCAATGGGCAGCACCTCTTTTGTCCCAGGCACAGAGAGGAGTCACCTTGGATGGAGGCACCAGGCTGAAATAAAGAACCCAGGGCCTAACCCCTGCAAAGAGTGGGGAGAAGCCTCTCTGGTTAGTGAGCACGAGGGAAGAGGTTTAAGCCAGGCCTTGTAGGAGGGACTACTCTTGCTGCTAGTATAGATTAGGTACAATCAAAACAAAAGCAACACATCTGGATCCTAGTGAGGACTATTACATCTACATTTTGTGTCATTTGTTTGAAGTGCAATCAAATGGGTTATGAGGACACAATACAGTTCAGTACATCTTAAATTTAAAAATTAAAGGTCAAACCACACTCTCAGTCACAAAGTCATTTTGTTTTTGCTTCCCCGCCCCTACTTTTTCTCTCTTACATCTTACCTCATTCATTTTATAGTAGCGAGCAGGCACATTTAGAAAAATAAGTCCAACACTAAAAGACAAATGCCTAGATTCGCTGCTATGCTTTGGCTGCTTTGTGCCATTCCAGTTGATAAAAAGTAGCTGTAAACCCATCTTAGCCTGCCAGCTAAACTGGGTTTATTGGTTTTTGGCATCATTAGAGTAATGCAAAACAACAGGCGTGTGCTGCTGAATCTGGCCCAAGGTTTATGTTTACCATTTGCTAAAGTCTTCTATAAAAAAAACACCCAACCCTGTTTTATTTCACATTCCCTCTATCCTGTAGAATTATGCTTTCACAGATGATATGGCATTGAAGTGGGGGTATTTCAGCTCACCCCTTCCCTGATCTTTGCTTTATATTTTATGGGGAAAAAAACATCACTTTCCCTTCAGATCTTGTCCTTTTCCATTCATTTCTGCTGTATTATTATAGAACACTCAGGGTTGCATAGTAATCTCTATTCAAACTCATTGAAATGTGTCTCTGTGCCTTACCTTGCACCAAGGACAGGCACATAGATCGCCTGTTCCCTTCTTCGGTGTGCACCTAGTCTTCTTTGGAATTGTGCTTCCATCTCTATGTCCAGCTAGCTCCATGGGCTGAAAAAAGGTGTGTGTGTGTGTGTGTGTGAGTGAGAGAGAGAGAGATTATGGCCCTGCTCCTTACGTATCCATCTTTGGGTCACTGACACCCCTCAGGAGCTACAGGAGGAGTGCTGTTTTCCCTAGCCCTTGTGCAAGGGATGCCTCACCTTTGCTCACCCATACTATAGCCAGGAATGGTCTGGTCCATAATCATTAATGGGAGCTATTGGACTAGAAGCACTTGAGCCCTGGCACAGTGTGTACAATTTAGGAACATGAGGTACTATCTCTCCCTGCCCTATATGGCAGGGGACTTCAATGGAACACAAAAATGTGTGATGCTCATTCAGCATTGGTCACAGATGCGGGATACACACTCTATATCCAGGGACTTTGCCTAGACATGGCCCACGTTTCCCCTGGGTTCACCATCTTCACAATATTTCACCAAAGGGGGGCATGTAGGGCCCCTGCTGATAGCTAAGTACTTGCTGGTTTCCATGGCTATTGCAGGATTTATGTACATAAAATACTTTAAGAGTTCTGTAACATGTAGAATATTGTGTTCCAATGCGGCTGAAAATTGAGCTGGTTGACCCAGAGCAGTCTGGTTCTCAGAGCTAACTCAAGGAAAAGTCAGAATAATTGGCATCTTTTGACCCAACCCAACCAAATGTTGACAATCTTGACAAGTTGCAGGCTTTTGAAAGCACAAAAGAGCCCAGGAAAAAGATCTTGAATAGGGAAACCAGCCGGAAGTGAAGTTAACCAAATGCCCTGGGTATGAAAAAAGACAAAAGGTCGGGAACTGTATAATAGAAAAAATAAGGGTGCAAGATGGCATCTATTATAGAGGTGACACTCTGCGAGTCTGAGAGTCTGAGAGAAAAGTGGATCCCAGCTCTCTCTACTGGACAAGTGCTGTTCAGACTGACTATTGGGTGAGAAATACCTGATTGACAGGAAAGGGATTTGTTAATAATTATAGACTCTAGATTGCATTTTATATTTTTCTTGTTACATTTTTTTCTTCATGTTTCTAATCCCTATACTTGCTTCTATTTGAATCTTTATCTTAAGCTTTGTCAGATAAACTTTTCTTTGGTTTTACTATAGACACGACTAAGTGAAGTGTGCTAAGGATAAACTAAGGTCAAGTTAGTGAACTGGCTTTCATGAAAGCAACAAATCTGTGTGCATTATAGGTGTCCAGAAGTCAAGGGACTGGCACTTGAGTGTAACAAAGTGGGGTGAACTGACAGGTTGGAGGGACCTGTGCCCCAGGGCTGGAGCAGAACTCTGGGGGCTAACTAACTCCATAGATTTAGCCACAGGTTGTTATCTTTGCTTTGTCCCTAGCACTCACTTAGGGGCCTAAGGACTGGGGTGTACAAATTGCTAGCCTGCAGAGGGAAAGAGCAGGGCTTGTTGATTCCAGCCGGGGGGTGATTTTGTTGCCAGCAGCTGATAGTTTTGGGTGACTTTCCAGCGGTGGGCAAACAAGGCTGGTTTGTGTTATAAGCAGATGGTAGCAATTCACCCTGTACCCCTGTGCAAGTTATTTAACCTCTCTATGTTCTAGTTTTCCCACCTGTGTAATGGGGATAATAATACTTGTTAAGCTTGATGAAAAACTGGAAGTATCTTTTGTGAAACTTTTTTCTTATTACATATTTTTCCTTGAAAATTTAAAACATTTTCAGATTTTTTCAACAAAGAAAAAAGCAGGAAATTTTAAATTTTTTTTTGTTTTCCCCCCTTTTCTCTCCTTCCCCACCTTTTATTCAGTGGCAAAGTGGGACTTTTTTTTTTTTTTTAAAGGTAGTGGGGGATTAAGAAAAAATGGTAAGGGAAAGAAATCCCATTGCTTTCAAAAAACCCATTTTTAATTTTTTTAAACAGGAACATTTTTAAATGTTTCCCAAAAGTCATTTAGTTGAAAAAAGTTTCAAATGAAAAAAATGTGACTAGCCTTAATAACGTCTGTATCACAAATCATGGTGAAGTTTGATCAATTAATGTTTGTAAGCGACTATGAAAACATGAAAAGCCATGCAGGAGCTGAATATCATTGCTTAACAGGTCAGGTAATCTGGGTGCTAGCAGCCATTAGAAATAGTTAGGTTCCTTGCTCTCTAAAGGCTACTGACGTGTTAAGGAGGGGAAAAGCATTATTTTTGTATATTAACCATAGAAATGATAATATTTTTAATTGTTTTTAAAAATCATTCATTCAAATTTGAAGGAAACTACCTGGATTACCAAAGTGGCTTCTCTGTCTCCCCCCCTCCCGGCTCGTTATGAAATGTTTGTAGTCTAAAGTTTTCCTTTGAGCTGGGATTTCTGTAGGTTTATGGCCTCTGGTGCATGAGTATGATATTTGTCTTTGCTTGAGAGAGTTAAGAGAGTCATGAAGAGTCTGGATTTATGCCTGATGGGTAAGAGAGTGAGTATGGGGAATACAGGGGGAGGAGATGCAATGATAAAGAGCATGGCTGGTCTCATATTCACATGATTATTTTTTATAATTCTTTTTGTATGAAATTCAGTGCCTCTGAGTGGTCATTGAAATGAGAGATTAACAGCATTTGTGTTACTCCAGTGAATACTTGCTTCTGCTAAGCAACTACTTGCAGCAGACTTGGGCTAACAGTAATTAATCAGTACTTGGGTGCCATCATCTTTATGTACCATATATAATATGAAAGAACACATTTTGTCATGACTGAATTTAATGTGGTTGAGTCAGGAAGGCCTAATTCTGCCCAGTTATGCTGGGATAAGTAAAGAATAACTCAGTTGAAAGCAATGCAGTTACACTGTGTGAGAACAGCATCAGATGCATTATTCTTATCTTGGGGAAGGCTTCTAGTGAGTAATCTGATGTATTTAGATTGTAAAATTTTTAGACAGATATTCTCTTTTGGTTATATGTGTACAGTGCCTAGCACAAAGGGCTATGATCCTTGATTGGGGGCCTCTATGCACTACTACAATACAAACAAATAATAATGATAGCAGGAAGCACTTTCCCTACACTGTATTATCTGTAGCCATGCCACCTTGGGCTGTGATCCTGTTAGATCACACGAGATCAGGAGGGGTGGAGCTGAATCAATATTTAGACGTGATGCCTCCAAGAAACAGTGATGGTGCTCCAGTAAGTGGTGTGGGTGTGTCAGTAGCTGACCCTCTTCCGTCAGAGTCCAATATCCCAATTTTAGAAGGCACTGCTACTGGAGATGGAGCCTTCTGATAAGCACTTGTGGTCATTAATGATTCCATGGCCTCATATATAAAAATAAGGTTGTTAACCCTGGTGTTCTGTTTGAGGCCTCTACAAAGTACTGCTACCACAAAACAGGTAATTATATTCTACACACATGGTTTCAAATGGATATGTTGTTCTTCATTTCATGGACTAAAGCTGTTGTGGAGTAGTGTTGTGTGCTGTCAAGCAGTCGCCCTGTTCTACCCCGGAGGTGGCTGTATTTAAATGGTGGTTTAGGGATCTCTGTATATTCTGTATCCTTCTAAGGATGTTATGTAGTTTAGTTAATATTTGTAAAGTGTTTTGTGGTCCTCAGATGACAGTTGATGTGAAAATGCACAGCATTATTATTCCATATCATATGCAGAATTTTTCATACGTATATACCATTTCATCAAGTTACTCTTGGCAAAAGCATTCTCTTTGATTAGAATACCACGTGAAGTTGTGCAGTAGCACTATTCAAAACCAATTTGAAGAGGTGAAGGATTTTTTTGCTCATTGAAAACCATCACAGTTTGAGGTGGAGATATTCATTATTCAGACACTTTATTCACACATGCCTAACACAGGTTAAGAATTCTCAGTCTTGAAATTTGCAAAAACCTAAAAGGTCAACACCAACTCTAATGCAAAGGAAACAAAGGCTAAAATACTGGCACTGTGATTCTAACAGCTGGCAGCCAACTTGTAGATTCTGCTTGACTTGAGAATCTGTCTGCCAGTTCCCTGCAATGTTTCTTAGGTCAGGAACAACAGACACAATAATTAGAAAAGGGATTAGAGATCTCAAGTCATTACCAGCAGACAAAAGTTTGCCCTTTGATGTGGCTGATTGTGGGAGGGCAGACTGGGGGGAATCTGAAGTGTCATTGCTGAATTAGTGACTAATTTGTGCAGTTGGAAATCTTGAAGTAGGGTTGCAATCTCTGATATATAAAGGTTTTCTCTGGTTTGGAGAAGCCAGTTTGAGAGAGATGAAAAAAGCACTCAATGGCTCACTATTATTATCGATAACTCATTCAATTAGTCAGTCACTTCATTTGATAGACCTCCCTTAGTGCAAGCACCCTCCCAGAGCATTGTACCATCAACTAGAATTCATGAGCAGAGCACAAGCACAAAATAAAAATCTAAGCAAATGCTCAGACAAGTAGAAGATTCAACAGCGGTCAGGGACTCTCCTCAGATACAATGGTAGATATTTCTAGAGGCAGATTGAGTGGGAGTGGGGTGCACAATTTACCGCCACTATTGCAGAGAGCAGCAAATTGCAACACATTGATACAACAATGGCATTCCCTCGCCTGTGGGTTCTGGTGTGGGAGGGAAGCTTTCATTTGTGGTTGAGATACCATAGAAGTGTCACCAACAGAGATTAACACTATTGCTGTTGTTGTTGTATTACAACTCGTTTCAATGAAACTCATCCAAAATCAGGGCCACCTTGTGCTAGGCACTGTACAATCACACAGTGAGAGACAGCCACTGCACCAACGAGGAAACAGAGGAACAGAAAAGCGAAGTAATTTGCCTAGGATCACACAACAGTTGAATGGAAGAACTGGGAATACACACTCAAGGTATGTTTTCATGAACATTTAGTTCATGGCAAGCCGGGTCTGAATCTATCCTATGCTAATGTGCTGCAGACCAGCTGTTAATGTGGACTCTGCTGATATACATTAACAAACTGTTAATACATTTTAATCTAGTTGTTTCAAAGAGAACTAGATCAAAATGCATTAACAAACCGTTAATGCATGTCAGTGGAATCCACATGGACCGCTGGTCTGTGGCAGGCTAGTACAGGGTAGATTCCCACCCCAGCTGGCCACAAACTAATTGTTTTTGTAGACAAGCCCTAAGACTATGTCTACACTATCACTTTTGTTGGTATAACTTATGTCACTCAGGGGTGTGAAAAAAACACCCTCTTAAGGGCAGGTCTTCACTATGGGGGGGGGGTGTCGATTTAAGATACGCAAATTCAGCTACGCGAATAGCGTAGCTGAATTCGACGTATCGGAGCCGACTTACCCCGCTGTGAGGACGGCAGCAAAATTGACCTCCGCGGCTCCCCGTCAACGGCGCTTACTCCTACCTCTGCTGGTGCAGTAAGCGCGTCGATTCAGGGATCGATTGTCGCGTCCCGACGAGACACGATAATTCGATCCCCGAGAAATCGATTTCTACCCGCCGATTCAGGCGGGTAGTGTAGACCTAGTCTTAGCGACATAAGTTACACTGACATAAGCACTGGTGTGGACAGCACTGTGTCAGTGGGAGAGCTTCTCTTGCCGACATAGCTATCGCCGCTTGTTGGGGGCGGTTTAATTATGCCGATGGGAGAGCTCTCTCGCTTCGGCATAAAGCAGCTACACGAGAGATCTAATAGTGGTGCAGCTGCACTGGTACAGCCATGCTGCTGTAAGCTGTCTAGTGTAGACATGGCCTAAGTTTCCTTATTTCTTGCCTAGTGCTCTATCCGCTAGACTATACCATCTTGACCAGCACATACTCAACCCTATCCTCTGCCTATAGCTCTTTTCAGAAACCTTCCCTCCCTCCCCCCAGACACACGCACACTTTTGGCACTGTGCTAGCTGGGTTCAGGTTGCCTCTAGGTGGAGTTTCTGCTGTTGGGGCAATGCACCTTGAGTTATGATCTACTGGGATTTCTTACACACACGTCCATATTCATTCCCCACATGTGATTATCTCACTTGGTGTTGTAAACTATCTATAGGGTCAGATCTTCCGTGGGTGAAAATTGACCTAGCTCCATTGTAGTCAATAGAGGTGTGCTTCTTTACAGCAGTTGGGGATCTGGCCCATGATATCATCTCCCTTTAATTATTTCTATAAACTACTCATGTCTTCGTTATAATTCTGTCTTGTAACAGTATAACAACTTTCTTTTCTTCTTTCTTTGGGCTAGATCAGGGGTCGGCAACCTTTCCGAAGTGGTGTGCCAAGTCTTCATTTATTCACTCTAATTTAAGGTTTTGCGTGCCAGTAATACATTTTAATGTTTTTATAAGGTCTCTTTCTATGTCTATAATATATAACTAAACTATTGTTGTATGTAAAGTAAAGAAGGTTTTTAAAATGTTTAAGAAGCTTCATTTAAAATTAAATTAAAATGCAGAGCCCCCTGGACCGGTGGCCAGGACCCGGGCAGTGTGAGTGTCACTGAAAATCAGCTCACGTGCCGCCTTCGGCACGTGTGCCATAGGTTGCCTACCCCTGGGCTAGACTCTGGCTTTTGTTGCCAGAGGCCCAGTGAGTGGGAAAGGGATATAAAGGAGCTGGATTAGCTGAGTGAAGGCATCATGAGTCATTCTGCCTGCCAGGGAGCAGCACACTTAGTGGCACTTGTTGAGAAATGTCCCAAAAAAAAAGAATTGTGCATTACACTTAAGTTTCTGCTTCCAGGCACTGCCAGGTGTGCAGAGGGCCCAGGCCCTAGACTATGCCTCAAGCTGCATGTCTGCTCATGTTCCTTATGCACTAAGGAGCACTGCCAGGTATATTAGCATGCACGAAAAACCCAGCCTAACACTGCATCAATGGAGCATAAAATGACAGTTGTACCTGATGCCTGTTCTAGCACACACACCTAGCACATGCCAGAACTTAGTTCTATGTTTACATAATTTTTCTTCCTAAAAAATGTCTTCCTGGAAAAATCCAGAAAACATAAACATGTTAAACATACATTTTGTTTCATCTGATGTTGTTTGATAAATATATATATATATACATACATATATATCTTCCTACTGTATTTTCCATTGCATGCATCCGATGAAGTGGGTTTTAGCCCACAAAAGCTTATGCCCAAATACATTTTTTAGTCTCTAAGGTGCCACAAGTACTTCTGTTCTTTTTGCTGATACAGACTAACACGGCTACCACTCTGAAACCTGTCATACATACTTACTGTAATAGTCCTGATCTTTTGCTTCTGTGTATTTATGAAACACCATTAATGGGATAGAAAAAGTCAGAAGATAATAGTCTTCTATTACTAGCTAGTACAAAACACTTCTATTTTTCAAAGCAGCAGCTATTGATTTTGTAACAGTTTTCTCGTTAAATGAGCTAATTTCTGCTATTTCAAACCATCAAGATTATATCTATCTTTCTGTCAAACGGATGTTTGTATAGTGGAATGATTGAGGCTTCATTGTGCCATCGGTGAAGCATTGTAGCATTCCAGCCAGATTGGGGAGATGGGGGTGGGGAATTGTGTGCTTCTGGCTATAACACGAAACTTATTTGGAAAAGTAGAATTTAGTTTATCAATTAAAAAAATCATAAAATGAATTTTAGAAGAGTATAGGCTTGTGTGTAGTTCAAAAGGATCTTTACTGTAAAGATGCACCCAACATAAGATTATTTTTTCATAGAACTGTAGGGCTGAAAGAACCTTGAGAGAACATACTGTCCAGCCCCCTGCACTGAGCAAGGCCCAAGTCCTAGATCATCATGGACACGTGTTTGTGTAACCAGTTGTTAAAAACCTCCAGTGACAGGGATTCCACAACCACCCTTGGAAGCCTATTCTTGTGCTCAACTCTCTTTATACACCTCTACTCTGATATAACGCTGTCCTCAGAAGCCAAAAAAATCTTACCTCGTTATAGGTGAAACCGCGTTATATCGAACTTGCTTTGATCCACCTGAGTGCTCAGTCCCGCCCCCGCTCCGCCCCCCCCGGAGCGCTGCTATACCACGTTATATCCGAATTCATGTTATATCGGGTCACATTATTTCGGGGTAGAGGTGTAGTTAGAAAGTTTTTCCTAATATTTAACCTAAATCTCCCTTGCTACAGATTAAGCGCATTACTCCTTGTCCTCCCTTTAGTGGACATGGAGAACAATTGATCATCATCTTCTTTATAATAGCCCTTAATATATTTCAAGACTTTTATCAGGTTCCCCTCAATCTTTTCTCAAGACTAAACATGCTCAGTTTTTTTTTTTTAACCTTTTTTTATAGGTCAGGTTTTCTAAACCTTATATTATTTTTGTTTCCCTCCTCTGGACTCTCTCCAATTTGTCCACAGCTTTTTTAAAGTGTGGCACTCTGGCTGAGGCCTCACCTATGCTGAATAGAGTGTCTTACATATGACACTCCTGTTAATGCACACCAGAATGACATTAGCCTTTTTCGCAACTGCATCACATTATTGACTCTCATTCAAATTGTGATCCACTATAACCTCCAGATCTTTTTCAGCCATACTACTGCCTACTCAGTTATTCCCCATTTTGTATGATTTTCTTTCTAAGTGTAGTACTTTATTAAATTTCATCTTGTTGAATTCAGACCAATTCTCCAATTTGTCAAGGACATTTTGAATTCTAATCCTGCCCTTCAGAGTAGTAGCAACCCCTCCCAGATTGATATCATCTGCAGATATTACAAGCATACTCTCCACTCCTTTATCCAAGTCATTAATGAAAATACATAATAGTACCAGACCCAGGACAGACTCTAGAAAAGTCCTCCTATGGGTATGTTCTTTCAACCAGTTTTGCACGCACCTTCTAGTAATTTCATCTAGGCTACATTTCCTTTGTCTGCTTATGAGACTGTCATGTGAGACTATGTCAAAAGCCTTATTAAAATGAAGATACAGCATGTCGACAGCTTTCCTTTTATCTACTAGGCCAGTAACCCTGTCAAAGAAGAAAATAAGGCTGGCTTGGCATGATTTGTTCTTCACAAATCCATGTTTCCATTACTTATCACCCTGTTATACTCTAGGTGCTTACAAATTGATAGCTTAAGAATTTCTTCCATTATCATTCCAGGTATAGAATTTAGGGAAAGGGATAGTGCAGTAGTTGGAGGGAAAGGGATAGCTCAGTGGTTTGAGTATTGGCCTGCTAAACCTAGGGTTGTGAGTTCAATCCTTGAGTAGGCCACTTAAGAACCTGGGGCAAAATCAGCACTCAGTCCTGTCTAGTGAAGGCAAGGGGCTGGACTCAATGACCTTTCCAGGTCTAGGAGATAGGATATCTCCATTTAAAAAAAAAAAAAGGACTGGTCTATAATTCCCCAAATCCTTATGGTTCCTTGATTTTCCCTATTTTGACTTACATTCCTTTCTCCTTTTTGTTAACTTTAACAATTAACATTAACAACAAGAGAGAAGGAACTTGAGCCAAAATAAGGAAAGAACAGGTTAAAGAATGTTTGAATAATTTTGAGGTATTCAAGTTGGTAGGGCCTGATGAAATTCTCCCTATGATAATTAACCGACTAGCTGAAGCAATCTTGGAACCATTAGCAATTATCTTTGATAACTCATGGAGAACAGGTGAGGTCCCAGAGGACTAGAGAACTCATGAAGGACAAACATAGTACCTATCTTTAAAAGGGGGAACCAAGAGGACCCAGAGAATTTTACACCAGTCACCCTAAATTTGATACTGGAAAGAGGACCAACACTTTCTTTCATCTTTCTCTTGCTCCTAATGTATTTACAGAACCTTTTCTTATTGCCTTTGTATCCCACACTAGGTGTAACTTATTTTGTGCCTTACCCTTTCTGATTTTGTCCCTTCTTGTTTGTACTATTCTTTTGCACACATCCTTAGCAAAGCAATTTGTCAGGAATTCTACAAAAATAGAAACATGTTCTGATTTTTAGGTCATTAAAGAGCTCCTGATGGAGTCATATTGGCCTCTTGCTATTTTTTCTCTTTTCTTCTCATCAGGATAGTTTGCAGTTGAACTTTTAATATTGTCTCTTTGGAAAAATGCCTGCTCTCCTGAAGTCCTTTTTCCCTTTGATTTTCATCCCATGGGACCTTATCTACCAGGTCTCTTGTTAATGACGTGCAACTCTTTGGGGGTAGTGACTCATTTTGTTCTGTTTGTACAGCACCTTGCGTAATGGGGTCCTGATCCATGATGGGGTTCCTGGGTGCTATGATCATATAAATGAATCATTTTTCTGAAGGCAGAGTTTCTCTCTTTTCCCCTCATTACATATAATTTCTAATATTCAAATTCAAATATAATTTTCTAACCCTGTAAGATCTCAAAAAAGGACCTGATAAAGCAAGCTGTTATTCATTACATTATGACATTGAGCCCATTGAGATTCATTCATGACATTTAAGTTCCTGGGACAACATGCACAAGCAAGGTTTTGAAGGATCAAGCCAGAATCAGTACTTTTCTCCTAGCACACCAACAAACAAAGCGAACTATTTCTCATTTGGAAAGACATACTGCCTGTTTCCATAATTTCCTCAATATGAAATTATGAGTAGCTGACATTAATACTGTTTACCATTCAACTCATTGTTGTTTATTTATATTTTGACCTTTCAAGGTCCCTTCCCTTAATTTTTCCATAAACAACAAATATATCAGATTTATCATAATGTATAAAGTAAATAAGAGAGTTAGAATAAAGAGCGGGAGGGAAAGTGACATATCTTAGACCTCTAAAAAGTCAGCCCAAATTGCTTTGCATTTTTCAGGCATTCCTTTCCACGGAATGCCAGTCAAGGTCAGCCATATCAATGAGGTAGGCGTCAATATATGGTATCATTACAGTTCTTCATAACCTGTAATTTGTTCTCTTTGAAATTATCTCCTACTTCAGAAATTCTGAGTTCTGTTTCACTCATCTGCCTGGATAGAGCTTACTGTGCACTCTGAATCTCAGTTGTGGTGATTTGTGGGGTAGAAACTGTAGATTTAATTTCAACACTATCTGCAGACACCTGTTGTAGTACCACCATCAGCTGTGTTCCATCAGGCACAGGCACTATTCTGTTTGCAGAAGGCAGGGAAGCAGATCTCTATTTTTTCAGTGATTTAAGATTGAGAGAAATGCAGAGTTAGAGGGGGGTTTGGGGATTGGATGGTGGGTTTTAGGGGATGATGTTTGGGGATTCCCTATGGGCTGTATTAGAGCTCAAGTAACCTGCATCAGTCTTGGTCACCGTGTCCTGAACTCACGTTGTTAACCTTTTCCTAAATTCTTTATTCTTTCAATATACTGTCCCCAGTTCTGCATGTGAGAGTTGTCTACCTCTTCTAGTAGCCCACCATATCAAATTTAGGTTTCTCTTCTTTGATTTAGGGCTCTAAGTGAGTCTACTCCAACCTACATCTCTGATCTCATCTAATCATGTTCTCTTACCAGTTACATGCTGTCAATGGGACCTGTCCCAATGCCCCATTTGTCGCTTTCTGTCACTCTATATTATGCTTTTTACCCCACCGCCCTTCTGCATGGAATGCCTTTTCCATACCAGTTCACCACACTCTCTGTATCTAGGTCCAACCTTAAAGATTGCTTTCCCCATTATACTCAAAAGTAAACCAACAATAATCAAACAAATAAACAAAAATTACAAGTTTCCCCCTCCTTTGGGTTTCCCAGAATGTCTTGTCTCCTCTATCTTTAGCACATAAGCCCTTCAGACCAGAGAATAACTTCATTTTGTCCCCATTTCAGAAACAGTATTTAAGCATATGCTTCATGGGCAGCACATATATTCTTAAGAGCTTTGCTGAGTAGGGACGGTCTGCTGAATTGGAGCCTGCAAAGCGCTGATCTCGCTAGCCTTATCCAAGCATGTGCTTAAAGTAGAGCATGTAAGTAGTCCCACTAAGCCAATGGGACAATTCAAGAGCTGAAAGTTAAGCTCATGCTTAAGTGCTGCACTGGATTGGGCTAGAGAGTTCAGCACTCTGCAAGATCAAGGCCATAGTGATTTGTCGAGAGCCAAGCGCACTCTTGCTGCTTCACATGTAAAACAGCATAATAAATAAATAGCAATGATAAATTATAATAGGAAATGAAGTCCTGACAATGGATCTGCTCTTGCTGCCATTGAAGTGTATCCTTTTATCTGTTTCCCAGTGCTTCTCATTTTTCTTTCCAACATCTTCATCCTGTATTTAGTAGGGTTTTTAATCAGCTAGGGATGTGAAACCTCTCTTCCCCTGTCTGAAAATAGCCTTGACCCATGTCCCATTTTATTTCCTCTGATTTGTCAGAAATCCACCCTCAATCACAAATGATAGTAGAACTAATCAGGTACATATTGCATTTAGCCATCGCTTGTTTGAAAGACATTAAACTCTGTCTATACTTACAGTATTTCCCAAAGTCAGTGTTTCTCTTTGCACACACTGTTATTATAAGGAGGTAGTGTAATTAAGGCAGGAGTTTAACAGTGTTCAGAGATTTAGCTCTTTTGCAAAAACCTCTCTCTTTCCCCTCACCATAGATAATATTGCGGCTTCTTGTCGGTGGTGTCATTCACTGTATAAGACCAATCTTAATATTTACTTGTTGACCCATGACTGATTGATCTAATGTCACTCTTAATTCCAGTATCGGCTTTGGACTTAAATAGATGTTCATGGAAAGAAGCCAGGGTTTGGTTTTAAAATTTTGGCTCTGATTTGTGTGAGATTAACAGCATCTATTATAATGTTTTCAGCAGATGGAAAACCCAATTACAACAAAGTTATGACTATAAATGTATATAATTTTGCATAGTCTAGGATTAAAATATGCACAGAATAGAAGCTAGAAACATATTCAAACCTTTCAGGTTTATTCCCAAAACTCAGACACAAGCACCGTAATGAGAGGACTGTTAGCTGGAAGAATATGCTGGCTGACATACAAATGAACACACCCAGCATCCCAGTTGCTTCAGAATACTATTCTGTATGCCACAATAAGTAGTTTTTGTGGCGGAGATATATTTTCACATTCATAATTTATAACTTTGGAGAGGAAGTTAAAGTTGCATGTAGTTTTCCCATCAGAAGTCCAATTTTGTTTCTTACTGTGCCAAAACTGAACTTAATATGCTTGAAATTAGCTCCACTGTCATTCTCTTTTTATAGAAGAACTGCGGGGGGGGGAAGGAAGGGGAGATCTGAGGGCAGTTGTAGGCACTTGGGGTGGGGGTGGTTAAACCAAACACTAGTCATATAAGACAATTCGCAAAATCATACATTTTCACTTTTGGAAAAAAATCCTTATTTTTTTTTGCCACCTCATAACGTGACAACACTACATCCTATAAATGCCATATTTGTGTTGTTGTGTTGGTCTTCATAAGAGTAATGCGTTTCCCTTTTTGGTGAAAGTTTGGTGGGTAAATGTTGGAATTATTTGTATTGATCCAAATCTGTGAGAAGTCAACAGAGCTTGTAAACTATACAATCATGCTAAATGAAGCTTGGGAAATCTGTAACTTTTAGTCTGCAGTTGAGCCAGAGGGATACATAGTGGGATATATGTGTATGTATCTATATAGATATTATAGCTACATAAACTAGGTTTCAGATGTATGATCCATAGTCTTAGATGGCAGATTCCTTAAAGTCCATATTAGCTCTGGTGAAGTATATGGGGTAAAAGCTGTCTGCAAGTGACAGCTGCAAGTAGCAAGTAATAACTGCATGGAAAGAACTCCTTTGGGGGATACGATTACATCAAGCACTTTCTCCTGCTGACTGTCATGGCCATAGATGCAGTCTGTGTAGCAGCCTCTGTATTCTTAAGAAAATCTCAAGCTAGACATCCAGCTTTGAGAGGGGAGGAACATCTTTTGAATCTACTTCTATCAGTCTGTTATATTAGCAGTCTGATCCTCTAGTAGTCCAAGTGGTGTTAGATGAGCTCTGCAGTCAATAGGGCAACACTCCTGTTTCAATCTTTCTTTGTCTGTGGGCTTGAATCAAACGAGGGCATAAAGGTTGAGGGATGTGGTTTTGTCTTGTTCTTAAAGTGCTGTTTCAATTTTGATGGATTAGTTTTGTTCTGTAACAGCTGAACTTTTAGGTGCAGATTCTATCAGTATCCTAGTGTCTAAGGAGTAAATCAGTCTGAGGCATAGCCTGCAATAGGGGATGCTTGCTAAGGCAGTGTAGAAGTTCACTGCCCTAGTTTATGCTTAGGGGTGTATAACAGGCAGGCACAGTGGACCCAGAAATGTAGAGGGGTGCTCCCCGCTGCTTGGGACAGCTCTTCTGGTCTGTGATGGAGATGTCATGGTTTATGGAGCAGTTTATTCTTGTACAGGGGATCTGATAGCTAGTGCTAAAATTCAGGTTCTCTTGATGGTTTCCAGTTTAATTACTTAGACGTGACACAGGATGCTCAATGTCAGGTATATTCTTCAGTGCAATCCTTTTTATTTACAAAGTCCTGTTTCCCTGAACACGGTAGAAATCAACAATAGCAGCCAGTTTCTTTGCTTAGAAATCCCCAAAGCCTAATTCTCTAGTGAGTTCTGTGCCCAAGAAGCTCTGTCTCTTTGTTGCTGCTCCGATCCCTCTCACTACTGCTTCCAGGGCCGGCTCTAGGCACCAGCGCTCCAAGCATGTGCTTGGGGCAGCACTTTCAAAGGGGCGGCACTCCATCCCCCTTTTTTTCCTTTTTTTTTTGCTTGGGGCACAAAATGCCGGGAGCCGTCCCTGAGTGGAGGTGAGCTGCAGTGGTGCGGGGAGGGCCACAGGAAGTAACCCTGGGGGGGGGGGCAGAGGAACCATCCCCCCCAGCTCACCTCCGCTCCACGGCCGCCTGCTCCCCCGAGCGCGCCGCCGCTCCGCTTCTCCTCCCTCCCTCCCAGGCTTGCCGTGCGAATCAGCTGTTTTGCTGCAAGCCTGGGAGGGACGGGGGAGAAGCAGAGCGGCGGAGGCGCGCTCGGGGGAGGAGGCAGAGGTGGAGCGGAGGTGAGCTGGGGG
This sequence comes from Trachemys scripta elegans, assembly GCF_013100865.1. Lineage (NCBI taxonomy): Eukaryota > Metazoa > Chordata > Testudines > Emydidae > Trachemys > Trachemys scripta. Next base: position 91,074,340 of record NC_048300.1, read on the forward strand.
GGAGCGGTTCCTCTGCCCCCCCCCCCCGGTTACTTCCTGTGGCCCTCCCCATGCCCCCCACTGCTGCAGCTCACCTCCGGAGTGCCGCCCCTTGGAAAGTGCCGCCCCAAGCACATGCTTGGAGCGCTGGTGCCTACAGCCGGCCCTGTGCTGGGTTAAGGCCCAACAAACCCAACATATCAGCCAGAGTCTTTTCCTAAGAAGGGAACATTTTCTTTAAAACTCTTCATCAGATGCAGGAGGCGGTGAGGGCTGGCTCCCAGAGGCTACTGATTTCCACTGGCCGTCCACNCCCAGGCTTGCCGTGCGAATCAGCTGTTTTGCTGCAAGCCTGGGAGGGACGGGGGAGAAGCAGAGCGGCGGCGGCGCGCTCTGGGGAGGAGGCAGAGGTGGAGCGGAGGTGAGCTGGGGGGGAGCGGTTCCTCTCCCCCCCCCCCCGTTACTTCCTGCGGCCCTCTCCGTGCCCTCAAGCTCCTGCCTGTGAGAAGCAGGAAGAAAGCAGAGAAAGCTTCTCCTAGAAACAGTTTAAAATTGTCAGCACTTAGGTAAATAAAATTATCTTTCAAGAAAACAAAAGTGTCTCTTCTTCTTTAGAGTTGTAAACTCTGCCAGTTTTAACTTTCCATACTTTCCTGTTCAGCTAGACCCTGTAGATATGTTGGCACCAGAGAATCAAAACACTGGTCTCCTCTAAACTTTAGTGTCCTATGGTGTTGATGGACAGAGTCCCTGCCTAAGAAAAAGTAGCTACGTCAACTACAAGATCAGCTACCACCTAAACAATGACCAGAATTCACTATGCCTGTATTGAATATATATTTTTATTGTATAACTTTAACACTAGGCCAAGGCTAGGTTTAGGGGATTAAGCTGAGGAGCAGTGGGTGAAATTATCTATAGTTCGCACAGAAGGTGAGAGTCCCGATGAACCCTCTCGTTTAAATGTATATGAGCAAACCCTCATTTCATCAGCTCCCTTGTCAATTGCTCCCAGCCCCTCGGGAGCAGACTAGCAACTGCACATAGTCAGCGAATCAGCTGTTTTGCGGCAAGCCTGGGAGAGAGGGGGAAGAAGCGGAGCGGCATGCTCAGGGGAGCAGGCGGAGCGGAGGTGAGCTGCGGCGGTGGGGGGGCGCGGGGAGGGCCGCAGGAAGTAACCCTAGGGGGGAGGCAGAGGAACCGCTCCCCCCAGCTCACCTCCGCCTCCTCCCCTGAGCGCGCCGCCGCCGCTCCGCTTCTCCCCTCTCCCTCCCAGGCTTGCCGCAAAACAGCTGATTTTTGAGGGGTAGGAGGGGAAATGCGGCGCGCCCGGGGGAGGAGGCGGGGCCGGGGATTTGGGGAAGGGGTTGGAACGGGGCAGGGAAGGGGCGGAGTTGAGGCGGGGCTGGGGGGCCACGGGAAAATTTTTTTGCTTGGGGCGGCAAAAAACTTGGAGCCTGCCTTGACTGCTTCTCTTACTTTCTGCTGGCTTACTTCCTGGTTTTTCTGCCTCTGACCCATGACCTGCAAATTTGAGCTCCTAAGCCCTGCCTTTGCAATCAGGGAACCTCCTGTTAGTTTGTTTTTTCCCCCTCAGGTCTTGTCATGTGGCTCATTGCCTTAAGTGGTGGCTTCTATTGTTTTCAATTATCTCACTACATAAAATAGGGTTACCAACTTTCTACTTGCACAAAACCGAACACCATTGCCCCTCCCCCTGCCCCTCATCTGAAACCCTGCCCCTTCTCCAAGGCTCCACCCCCGCTCACTCCACCCCCACTCCCCATCGCTCTCTCTTCCCACGCTCACTCACTCACTTTCACAGGCTGGGGCAGGAGGTTGGGGTGCAGGAAGGGGTGAGGGTGCTGGGGGTGCAGATTTCAGGTTGGGGCCAGAAATGAGGAGCTTAGGGTGCGGGAGGGGGCTTCAGGCTGAGGCAGTGGATTGGGATGTGGGACGGGATGAGGGTTCTGGCCGGGGGTGTGGGCTCTGGGGTGGGGCCAGGGATGAGGGGTTTGGGGTGCAGGACGGGGTATTGGGCTGGGGGGTGGAACCAAGGGTTCGAAGCATGGGAGAGGGCTCCAGGCTGAGGCAGGGAATTGGGGTGTGGGAGGGGGTACAGGCTCTGGGCTGGGGGTGCAGGTTACGGGGTGGGGCCATAAATGAAGGGTTCAGGGTGCGGGAGAGGTTCCGGGCTGGGGCAAGAGACTGAGGTGTAGGGGGGGTGAAGGCTTTGGCTGGGGATGTGGGCTTTGGTTTGGGGCTGGGGATGAGGTATTGGGGGAGCAGGAGGGGGCTCCGGGCTGGGGCTGAAAGTTTCGGTGTGCAGGAGGGGGCTTCAGGCTCGGGCAGAGGGTTGGGATGCGGGGTGTGTGTGAGGGCTCTGGTTGGGGTTGTAGACTTGGGTAGGGCTGGGAATGAAGGGTTTGGAGTGTAGGAGGGTGCTGCGGGCTGGGGCTTGGGATGAGGGGTTTGGGGTCAGGAGGGTGCTCTGGGCTGGGACTGAGGGGTTCAGAGGGTGGGAGGGGGATCAGGGCTGGGGCAGGGGTTGGGGCACAGAAAGAGGTCAGGGGTGCAGGCTCTGGGTGGTGCTTACCTCAGGGAGCTCCCGGAAGCAGCAGCATGTCTCCCCTCTGGTTCCTACATGGAGGTGCGGCCAAGTGGCTCTGCGTGCTGCCCCGTCCAAAGGCACCGCCTCCACAGCTCTCATTGGCTGTGGTTCCTGGGCAATGGGAGCTGCAGAGCCAGCACTTGGGGCAGGGGCAGCATGCGGAGCCCTCTGACTGCCCCTACATGTAGGAGCCAAAGGGGGGACATGCCATTGCTTCCGGGAGCCATGCGGAGCTATGGCAGGCAGGGAGCCTGCCTTAGCCCTGCTGTGCCACCGATCAGACTTTTAATGGCCTGGTCAGCGGTGCTGACCAGAACCACCAGGGTCCCTTTTTGACTGGCCATTCCGGTCAAAAAACGGACACCTGGCAACCCTAACATAAAAGTGTCATGACCCCCTGTCTCGAACCAAGGCCCAGAGTAGCAGCTATGCTCTAACCTTCCACCTGGCAGCCTGCTGACAATTGCTTACCTGGGACTCATGAAACCCAGCCCCAGTGAGAGGATTCACCACTGAGGGTCCAATTGGCAGAATCCCCGACTGGCTGAACAGTCCACTGGCCTTACTTAAGTCAGCAACAGAAACAGGAAGCTGTCTGAACAACTGGGCTCCGCCTTGCTCTGGTCCATCTGTCTTGTGCTTCCTGCACCCTCTTCCTCAGCTTTTTTCCTGGCCTCCCAACCCAGCTTATGACATGTGGCATATGACATGTGGTTCCTGATCTCCAGTTTGGCTCCTGCCTCTGACTCTCTGGTATCCTGACCTGGCTTTGCTCTGGTTCCCAACTCACAGTTCTGGTCTCCAGTTTTGGCTCGTGCCTCTGACCTCCTGGTACCCTGACCCAGCTGACTCTTGATTCCTGTTTCTTGACTGTGGGATTCTGGCTACTACTACTGGCTCTGGCCACCCGCATCCAAGTCTCAATGGGTGGCAGGCATTAACATCCAGCATAACTGTATCTTGCGGAATTTGGGACACCGTGAAACACATTTTCTTCAGAGAAGTACAAAATCAGTGCTAGTGGTTTAGTGTGGTCTTTTTTCCTGCTGATTTTAAAATACTGCATTTCAAATATGTATGTTGGGTACTTTAAAAAAAATAAGGCAGTACTAGGGGAAAAAACGCAATCTAAGATAAAAAATAAAAGAAGATGGCTCATTCATGACAAAAAGTACACTTTTCAAAATAAAATACACGGATTGCAGGCTCAGTGTGCCCACAGCAAGGGAATCAATCTAATGTGTGCTCTTAGTTTTTGGACAGGTCCAATACAGCTGTAGAAATTAGTGTAATTCTGCCAATAAGTATATATAGCAACACAAGTCACAGTGGGTGTGATGCCTCCAAGGCACTAGATTCTGTTGCAAGGAATGGATGTCTTTAATACTTTGATTATAGCTGTAATCAAACATATGATCAAAATGTGCCTTCAAAATATGTGACAACAACAAATGAAGCCTATATTTCACAATACATCATCCGGTTTTTATATTTAAAACAAGTGGCCTGGCCCCCATTACATTTTAAACACTCTGAAGTGTAGAAGGAACAGGAAAAGAATGTGAGACTTGCTGTGTAATTCATTCTTGGTTGGTGCATGAAAGAAGATTAGCTGGAATAAATATTGCATAATATTTTCAAGAGAAACTTTTGTATTAAATAAAATCTGGACCAATCTGTCAAGCTATTTCTCTCATATATTTTTGAAAAATGAAAGTTCACCAGAGATCTTGATATTTTTACTCAACTGTGTTATTTTATCACCTTTTCAACCATGAAATGGCATGAGGTACATATCAGTTCTCAGTTCCTTGGAATCTTATTCATAAATACAGTTATCTGAAATGGATTTTTTTACTGACATCATAGACAATATGCTAATAAAAAATAAAATCTCGCCTGTCTGGTTTTGCAGGGCTATTTTGCTTGGTTTCTTGTCATTTCAATGTCTCATACCGGTTTTCAGAATACACCTAGGTATGGACCTTTGGCCTGCTCTACACTTAAAATTTAGGTTGACTGAGTGTGAAAAATTCACAGCCCTGAGTAAGGTAGATATGCTGACCTAACCCCCAGTGTAGATGCAAATAGGTCAATGGAAGAATGTTTCCATCTGTGTAGCCACCATGGCTTGTGAGGTTGGTGTTCCTACACTTATGGAAAATCCCCTTCTATAGGTGTAGGCTTTATCTACATGATGGGGTTACACTGGCATAACTATGCGGTAGCTATGCTGGGGTAGTCCCTGTAGTGTACACATTGCATCAGTTACAGAATTGTAGCAAATATAATATCATATATTATATCATATATATGGGCTTCTCTAACAGGACGTGATAGTTGCCGGTGCATTTGTTTTAAGCAAGCATACCTGATAATTGAATGTTCAAATGTTGAATTTTTAGTGTGAAATTAGCATTTATGATTACAACTACTTATCATGGAATCATAGTATTACAGTACTGGAAGGGACCTAGAGAGGTCTTCTAGTCCAGTCCTCTGCATTCAGAGCAGGAGTAAATATTATCTAGACCAGCTCTGACAGATGCTTGTCTAACCTGCTCTTAAAAATCTCCAATGACAGAGATTCCACATCCTCCCTAGGCAATTTATTCCAGTGCTTAACTACCTTGACAATTAGGAATTTTTTCCTAATGTCCAACCTAAACCTCCCTTGCTGCTGTTTAAGTCCATCTCTTCTTGTCCTATCCTCAGAAGTTAAGGAGAACAATTTTTCTATTATAACAACCTTTTATGGTCTTGAAAACTGTTATGTCCCTTCTCAGTCTTCCCTGCTCCAGACTAAAAAATCCATTTTTTTCAATCTTGCCTCATCAGTCATATTTTTCCAGACCTTTAATAATTTTTGTTGCTTTTCTCTGGACTTTCTCCAATTTGTCTGCATATTTCCTGAAATGTGGCACCCAGAACTGGACACAATACTCTAGTTGAGGCCTAATCAGCGTGGAGTAGAGCCAGGGCTGGCTCCAGGCACCAGCGTAGCAAGCGGGTGCCTGGGGCGGCCAATGAAGAGGGGGTGGCACGTCCAGCAGTTCGGCGGCAATTTGGCGGTGGGGCTGTCACTCCCTCTTGGAGTGAAGAACCTGCTGCCGAATTGCCGCCATAGAATGAAGTGGCGCTAGAGTGGACGCCGATCGCGGCTTTTTTTTTTTTTTTGCTGCTTGGGGCGGCAAAAACGCTAGAGCCGGCCCTGAGTGGAGCAGAAGAATTACTTCTCACATCTTGCTTACAACACTCCTGCTAATACATCCCAGAATGATGTTTGCTTTTTCTGCAACAGTATTACACTGTTGACTCATATTTAGCTTGTGATCCACTATGACCCCCACATCCCTTTCCGCAGTACTCCTTACTAAGCAATCATTTCCCATTTTGTATGTGTTCAACTGATTGTTCCTTCCTAACTGGAGTACTTTGCATTTGTCCTTATTGAATTTCATCCTATTTACTTCAGACCATTTTCCCAGTATGTCTCGATCATTTTTAATTTTAATCCTGTCCTCCAAAGCACATGCAACCTCCACCCCCCCTCCCAGTTTGGTATCATCCACAAACTTTATAAGTGTATTCTCTATGCCATCATCTAAATCGGTGATGAAGATATTGAACAGTCCCAGAACCAGGACTGATCCCTGTGGGACCCCACTCGATATGCCCTTCCACCTTGGAAGCTGGACCACTGATAACTACTCTCTGGGAATGGTTTTCCAACCAGTTATGCACCCATCTTAGAGTAGCTCTGTCTAGGTTGTATTTCCATAGTTTGTTTATGAGAAGATCATGCAAGACAGTATCAAATGCCTTACTAAAGTCAAGATATACCACATCTACTGCTTTCTGCTTATCCAGAAGGCTTGTTACCTGTCAAAGAAAGCTATCAGGTTGGTTTGACACAATTTATTCTTGACAAATCCATGCTGACTGTTACTTATCACCTTCTTATCTTCTAGATGTTTGCAAATTGATTGCTTTATTATTTACTCCATTATCTTTCCAGCTACTGAAGTTAAAATGACTGGTCCGTAATTCCCAGGTTGTCCTTATTCCTACTTTTATAGATTGGCACTGTGTTTGTGCTTTTCCAGTCTTCCCATCTTCCATGACTTTTCAAAGATAATTGCTAATGGTTCAGGTATCTGGTCAGTCAGCTCCTGGAGTATTTTAGGATGTATTTCATCAGGCCCTGCCAACTTGAAAACATCTAACTTGTCTACGTAATTTTTAATTTTTTCTGTCCCTATTTTAGCCTCTGATCCTACTTCATTTTCCCTGGCATTAAGTTAGATGTCCAATTACTACTCAAGTTTTTGGTGAAAACTGAAACAAAAAAGTCATTTAGTACTTCTGCCATTTCCACATTTTCTGTTATTGTTTTTCTCCCCTCTTTGAGTAATGGGCCTACCCTGTCCTTGCTCTTCCTTTTGCTTCTAATGTATTTGTAGAATGTTTTCTTGTTACCCTTTGTATCTCTAGCTAGTTTAATCTCGTTTTGTGCCTTGGCCTTTCTAATTTTGTCCCAACATATTTGTGTTATTTCATTATATACATCCTGTGTAATTTTACCTAGCTTTCACTTTTTGTAGACCATTTTTTTGAGTTTCAGATAATTGAAGATCTCCTAGTTCTCCTGTGCTTTCAAAACAGATGTGTCTACAAATATTGAAGGTATAATTAGGGAGGACTGCTGAAAATCTGGTCAACAGTATTTAAACAAACCTTGGTCAATGGAGGACTATTAGCCAAGATAATCAGGGACATATCCCCAAGCTCTGGGTGTCCTTAAACCTCTGACTGGCAGAAGCTGGGGCTGAAGAACGGGGGCTGGATCACCCTATTGTGTTCATTCTCTTTGAAGCAACTGGCACTGGCCATTGCCGGAAAACAGGCTAGTGAGCTAGATGGATGGTTAGTCTGACCCAGTATGGCCATTCTTATGTTGTTATAAATGAATTGATAAGAGTTTTGCATTCCTTCTGTGCGAATAATTCCCACTGAAGTCAACATGAACTCTGAGGGTTGACTGAATTCTAAGTAAGGATTGGCCACTGCTGTATACTTTGGAAGCCACAGCTATGAAGAAATCTAATCAGCTTTCCAGGTACACCTCTACCCCGATATAACGCAACCCGATATAACATGAATTCAGATATAACACGGTAAAGCAGCGCTCTGGGGGGGGGAGGGGGCTGCGCACTCTGGTGGATCAAAGCAAGTTCAATATAATGCGGTTTTACCTATAACGCGGTAAGATTGTTTGGCTCCCGAGGACAGCGTTATATTGGGGTAGAGGTGTACTATATTTGTTTGTAAGTGTTTAATCAAATGAGTGTGAATGGAATGAATGGTTGGGATGCTGGGGTCTCTCTGAACTACTGCCCATTTGGATCCTCTGAAGCTTCATAGAGAGATGATGATGGTGACACAGGGAAAGGCATGCACAACATCTGCAAACCTCTTCCATTTTGCAAATTTCAAATAAAAAGACTTTTTTAAACTTGATTTTATAAAACCTTCATGAAAGCCATAGATTGATGAAAATGGCAAGAGGAAAACTTGGTGCAAAAGTAAACCACAGTTTAGTGTATTCTTTGGGTCCCTCTCTGTGCCTGATCCATCAAAGATGTGAATTTGATACAGATGCCCGTTTAGGGGCTTAGTCCTTTACCTCAAGCTGTAGAGGTTTATGATCTTATCTCTACAGCTCTTAGGTTCAATTCTTAGTGACAACCAGCTTGATGGTTATAATGCAAACAGGTAGGTGTTCCACACATAGCTATCTCCCATATATATAGTAGATCTAGTTTATCTAAATAGTGACTCACATCCCCCGGGTTTCACAAATTTGATCCTTAATTGAACTAAAGTGTCTGGTGTTTTTGTGATGTTTTCAAATATCCACCAATGACAGGATTTAAACTACATCTCTACCCTGATATAACGCGACCCGATATAACATGAATTCTGATATAATGCGGTAAAGCAGTGCTCCGGGGGGCGGGGCTGTGCACTCTGGCGGATCAAAGCAAGTTCGATATAACACAGTTTCACCTATAACTCAGTAAGATTTTTTGGCTCCCGAGGACAGCGTTATATCGAAGTAGAGGTGTATTACATTCACACACACACATTTTAAACTGGGATTTCTGTGATTCTCCAACTGTGGGCATGGATCACCAAGTATCTACAAATCTTCTGCAGCTTGTCTTCAAAATTAAAACAGTTTAAGAACTAAGCCTGAGTGACTGAATTATTGAAAGGGGAGTCACAAACAGGATATTTTGTTCTCAGAGTAGCCCACAGCATGAAAACTTTGGAGATGCATCGTCCTAGGATGTACTTGTGTTGGAAAAAAATATGAGCTTTATTTTTATAGTGAATCAGAAATCTAAGACAAGCTTGTCAATGTGTCTTAGATATTCAAATTATTTAAGAAAATCCTGGACACAATCTCATCATCCTGAAGAAAAAGTCATAAATTTTTCCTGTACTAAGGCTAGGTCTACACTACCCGCCTGAATTGGCGGGTAGAAATCGACCTCTCGGGGATCGATTTATTGCGTCCGTCGGGATGCGACAATCGATCCCCGAATCGACGCTCTTACTCCACCAGCGGAGGTGGGAGTAAGCGCCGTCGACAGAAAGCCGCAGAAGTCGATTTTGCCACCGTCCTCACAGCGGGGTAAGTCGGCTGCGATACGTCGAATTCAGCTACGCTATTCACGTAGCTGAATTTGCATATCTTAAATCGACTCCACCCTGTAGTGTAGATGTACCCTAACAAAGCAAAGACACCTACCACCAAAACAATAGGACATACAATAAACAAGACACAGATCTGACAATACCACCTTGTCAGGACATCATTCAAAGTGAGAACCCATACCACACAGACATTTTTTTAATTGAGCCAGTATAAGAGGAGCTATAGCTAAGCCAATACAAATGATTAATTAAAAGGAACCAGAGCGGTATTACATTATTTTTGGAGTCCAAGAAAAAACTTTGTGAAGAGCTGCACGTTTTTTTCATCCACATGAGGTTTGTTTGAGCTGATGGAAGACATTCCCTCAAATGTAATTATGTCAAAAATTATTACTATATTTATTTTTTGCAAAGTACCACCTAGAACCCCAACCAAGACTGGGACTTCAGTATGCTAGCCACTGTAGAGCCACACAGTAAACAGTAGTCCCTGCCCCGTAGAGCTTACAGTTTAAATAGACAAAAGAGTGAAATGGTGGGATGGCAAATGGAGATACAGAGAGGTGAAGTGACTTGCCCCAGGCCCTCCAGCAAGACAGTGGCAGAGCAGAGAAGCCTACCCAAGTCTCCTGTATCCCTGTCACCAAATAGTTTTACCTGTATATTTTTTCCACAGCAAGAGAATTACCCTTTAGACAGCTTCAGCGTAAGACAAGGGAGAGGGTAGGGATAGCTCAGTGGTTTGTGCATTGGCCTGCTAAATCTAGGGTTATGAGTTCAATCCTTGAGGGGGCCATTTAGGGATCTGGGGTAAAAAAATCTATCTGGGGATTGGTCCTGCTCTGAGCAGGGGATTGGACTAGATGACCTCCTGAGGTCCCTTCTAACCCTAATATTCTATGAATGGGTGAGGTTCTCCAAAGTGACTGAACATCTTGCACTTCTGAATATGAACAATTCAAAGAGATACAAAAGCCCTGATGTGGAATAAAATTCATCCTAGTCCTGACTTCTTTCCATTAGGAGCACTGCTATCAATGTGTGTTAGAGGTTGTTGCTGAATACTATTTCCGATGTCAATGGATGCTATGAGATTGTATTGGGTAGCCCATGATGAGGTCCATGGAATACATGCGCATGTTGCAAAGAATAACATTCCATGCAGTTTTTTAGAGTTAGGACTAAATAATTTTATGTGGTGGGGCCTCTGCATTGCCAGAATCTGGCTATAAAGCTAGCACATTTGGGCCAGGAAGAATTAGCCTGGTGTAAGAAAGATCCTCTCATGGTCTGGAGCCAACAGAGAGGCTTCTACACCACCCTCTCCCTTCTATGGGCATGGAAGTGGAGGGGCATGGGGCAGGACTTACCTGGCTGCTGTTCTGGTTCTTCGGAGAAGTTAGCAGCTGACATAAATTGGAGCAGCCCTCAAGCTCATCAGCTTCCCCTGGGAGACCCAGGCCTGCAGACAGTGAATGTGCTTGGCTTCACCAGAAGTTTAAGCCTGAGTGCTCTATCACTTCCTACTGCCAAAATAACCCAAGAACAAGGTACCAAATCACCTAGACATTAACCTGCATTTTGCTCCCTTTTATCCCTGAGCCATGAAAAGGAGGTTTTCAAATCCAGGGAAAGGATGCTTGGCTTTGAAAAGGCTGGAATCTGCTCATTTCACCCGATGTTTAATCAGGGCAGATGCTGGATCTTGTTCAACTTAAACTGGAATACAGATGCTCTGATCTGCCATATTTCCAGTTCATACAAATTAGGTATTACATTACATTACCCAGGGGAAAGATGCTCTAAGTAGAGAAGTATCAGAGAGAGCTTCATTAGAGTAACAACAATAAAAAGGGAACAGTCTGAAACTCATACAACAAGGCATAAAAACCCTATGAATGCAGATAAAAGGACAATATTTATGACACAGCAGGGAAAGTCTTGAATCAAAAAATTTAAATAGCTAAGCACAGGAAAATTGACATCAGGTTGCTTGGTAATGAGAGGAAATTTGTTTAAACTGGCTGATTGAAACAAGTGAAATAAACAGGGAAAGTGAGGGATAAATGCTGGAGATTATGTACGAGATTTGGAGTTTGATGCTCTGCTCTGTTATTCCAGTTTTACACTAGTGTGACCGGATTCTTTTAATGGCGTTACAGTAGCATAAAACTGGAGTAACACAGTAGTGATTCAAACCCTTTATCTAACCCCAGACCAAAAGAACTCCATTAAAATAGAGTTAAAGTTGAAAATATATATCAGTAATTTAGGGTCCACTACATTACAGGGATGTTGTAATGATCCCTAAACCAAGTGTTTATTCATTAATAAAATTCACTGTTAAGTTTAACTTTAAAGAAATCCAAACATAGCAAGGTATGGGAATGCAGAGTTATGACATCCAAAGTACCTTAACTCTGCCCTGTCACGTAGCATTCCAATCTCCCTGCAGTAAAACTCTCTGAAATCGTGTGCACTGGCCACATTAGATTATATAAGGATTTATGCCCATTTCCCCCTCCCATTATTTTTCATAATTGAACTTTTTCTCTTCAGCAGAAACCTTAACTCTGCCCTCTAGTGACACCTTTCAAAAACCATGAAATTATGAATCAGATATTTTAGTGTTTGGGGACCTAGATTAGATTCAATTGATATTTTTTAAGACCCATTAAATTTTTTTCCCATTCCCCCTCTTCATGGTGTCACTATAGAACAGAGTTACGGTTTTAGAGAGCTGTTGGGACATTGTGTGTGGGGGCGGGGGGAGGGTGTGCTGGTGAAATAGGTAAATTCTGGGGCTCCTGTAGGTTGGAAGATGCTGGGGATCGGAGGGTAGTCCCGGGTCTCCATAGTTTCACATTCAAACATGCTAGCTTTTTTGATACACAGACAAATGAAAAAAGCTACTAATAGTAGGTTATCCTCAGACCTCTGGTAGAGTTTCTAGGGCTTCATTCAAAACATGAAGAATGACTATCACATGGACTTCTGGCAGCCAGGTGTTCTATCACTGATTATGAAGAAGAGAAAATGACAGCTACTCTTATTCTAGGAGGGCCTGATCCTTCAAACACTTAGGGAAGGTATGTACACTCAGGGCACTGAAAGAAACAGAAACTGGGGATTATTGACATATTGCACAGAGCTTCATGCAACATTCTCTAGTGTAAATTAAATTAGCTCAGGACCCCTGCTTTATCTTATTCCTTCTTACATTGCCTGGCCTTCATTAGTAAGTGTTCTTGCCATGCCCTCTCCTCATTTTCTCTTGGACCCTTTTCCAAAACCCATTGAAGTGTATGGTTAGATTCCCATTAATCTCAGTGAGTTTTGGATCAGACTTTTGGGCTGTAAATTGCAATCAGCTTACTCTGATAACCAATTTAGCACACCATTTATGCCACCTCTGAATTTAGCCTACTGTTTATTTAAATGAAACTATCTGAAAACAATATGAGAAGTAATTTTAAAGCTATGAATGTCTGAATTTGACAAGCTGAAGCCTTTTCATTCACAGCTAAAAGCAACTCTGAGTTTTTTCTTACATCATTAGCTGTTTTTCCAGCAATAACCTCGCCTTGCAGCTTCTCAGCATGTCAGTTACACTTGTGGATGCTGACCTAGCATCATGTAGCTTACCCTACCATTTTCATCAAAGCCTGACCCAATGAGTACTGCACAATTACATGGGCCTACGTAAATAGGCCTGTCTCTGACTTCCATGGCACCACACATACTTACACCAGCTGAGGAACTGATCTTTATAGGAAATCAGTACAGCAATTTTAAAATTATGAAAACTTCAGATAGGCAAATGGGTCAGTGTTGTTCCACTGGTTTCCTACAACAGAAGAGCTGTGAAGCTGGGAACGGTTTTTCAAAGGCATTGAATAGCCCATATACTGGTGGAACACACAACATTCAATATCTATAATCTGTCTGATTATAACAATAGACTGACAAATTAAGAGAAAGCAAAAAGTATGGGGAGATGTGTTTTGTGATACTGAGGAACATCACTATGATCTGGGGCACCCTAGGATTTGCTGATGGTCCTTTGACTGGGAGTTTCTCCACAGAATGTAGTCACAAGGAACTGACTTTGGAAAACAAAGTAACAGCCTAGGGCAGAGGCTGAAAGGCAGCAATGTACTGTAAATATTTTTGTAGGGGAATTCCACACACATTTCTCCTTAGCTTGTGACCTCCTTAATCTGTCTACCTGGGAGGCATGCCTGGGAAATCTATTCATTTTATATAACCAAGGAATGTTGCCAAAACCATTTGGCAAACACACACATTAAATACCACATGCCAGAAATGTTTAGACGCAGTTCCTAAAAAATATGCTGAGCATATTGACAGTCTCGCACACTGCTCAGCTTGAGTATTTTGAGGGCGATGTGGTGGGCTGACAACCTCATATGTGGGGTCTGAAATTCTTCCCCCATTTTTGTTTTGTTTTGTGTGAGTTTGCATTCAGAATAGATCAGATTTCACCAAAGAGCTTTGTCTTCATAAATAATTTATGAGTCCCAGGGACGTCATCTCTAGCAGGGCTAATCATCTCACCATGATTGCTCACTGTCACCACAGCTACTACCTGCTGGGACACAGGGATTTACCATCATGCTATTCAGCCTTTTTTCTCCTCTTTCCCGAAAGATGATCTGACTATACCAGACAAAGAAAGGGAGCTAGAAGGGACCATCTCCATTGCCATGTCTGGAGCAACTATCTAAGATGTGAACTTAAAGTTTCTGTTAATTCCTCCTTCCTTGTGTGTTATTTTTAACTCCGCTTATATCTCCTACCTTCCCCTTTTTGCCTGCTGTCTAACAAGAGTCCATTGTAGGTAGCCAGGAGAAATGTCATCTAACAACTCCCTGCTGTTACCAGTTAGGCAAGCTGAACATAATGACTGAGAAGCCTGTGAGCAGTGGAAGTTTTGCCTTCTAAAGCCTGGTGAGAAGAAAATTGGAGCAATCGAGCCAGATGTTTGTTTGGTATTTTTTACAACCAGGAATATGAAGCAAGGGTCCAGGAGTGGCTAATTGGGTCATATGCTGTGCTTGTGCCCCTCTAGAAAATGAGCTGCAAAAACTAGAGGCAGAAGCTTCATTTTCCTATCTTTTGTCATTCTTCACTCCATCCTCCTTGTGTGCATTTGTCTTGCTTTGTCTTAAGAAGAAACAGAGAGAGGAGAAACTAGGAAATAAAAGCAACCAGCCTTATTCTCTCCTTTTCCCAATAGAGACATTTGATGCCATTTGAAAGACTTGCAAGCAAGAGATTTTCCCGTTAAGAGACTGTGCAAATTGAGAGAGAATGAGGAAGTTTGTTAAAATGCAGATTCATTTGAATTTTTTTTTTTTAATTTTCGATGTCTTTTTTCCCCCCTTTCTGATTTAAGGAGTGTTTATTTAAATAGCATGTCAAGCAAAAACAGGTGCCTGGCAACAACAACAAAAAATAATAATGGTGTAGCTCTAAAAACCCCTACCTAAACCTCACAACAGAAGTAGAGAAATACATGAGTCACAGAATAAGCAGAGTGTCCTGGAGTGTTTCCAGGGGGATTTGGTCAGCTGAGGGGAATGTGGATCTTGTGCTGATAGGGGCAAGCAATTACTGGAAGGTCTTGTGGGAAGGAGAAGACTGTGTGACAGGTCTGGTGGGGGTGGTCTTTGAGGAGCACATTTGTTAGCCAGCTTGTCATCAATTGCACGGGCGGAGCTGAAACAGCAAGGTCAGCAGACCTGATTCTGAAGAGGGCTTCACAGAAACAGGGACAAAATGCTGCTTTTTGTAAAACCGGCAGGGACATGGTTCTTGTAGCGCACCTGCACTGACCAACCTTTTGCCACTTTCACCAGCTCAGAAGGCCAAGAGCTGCTTCAGGGAGCCAGTCTCTGGAGGATAGGCTTAGGGGTTATGTAAACTAAAGCAAAACACTTTTAGGGTTTTTTTTTTGTAAATCCTCCAGGGGCCTGAAAACATTGTTTAAAGGACACCTGATTACTTTACCACAGCACAATCCGTGAAGCTCCAGAAACCTCACAGTTCACAACACTGCAGTTGCAGTTTCAGACCCAACAGGTGGCAATCACACCACAGCCTGTTCCTGTTCACAGAGTGTGCTGAAAAGTGGCTCTGAATTCTTAAGTACTTCAAAAAGAACAAAACAAGGGAGAGGAAAGAGGAAAGGGACTGAAAATTCAGCTTCTTGCAAGAAAACCTGTGTTCTTCAAGATTTCTGGCCATTTTCTGAGCATGGTACTTACAGTACTGGCTCCATGTTAGAAATCTGAATCAAAAGAAAGCAGCAAACTATGCTTGCAGCCAAATTCTTGCTTCATTCCAACCCTTGCAGTCACACTGAAGTAACAGAGATTGCACAGTGTCCAAATCAATGCAGAATTTACCCATCCATGTTCTATTTTCATTTATACATTAGTTCAGAAACTAAAAAAAATTAAATAATATGAGAAAGAGAGAGGGAAAAAGGAATTCTAGCTGTTAGAGCAGCTAGAGAGTTCACCTATTGCCATGGAAACATTCACATCCTAGCAACAGCTTATTGATACTAAGATGACATGGAGAGACTTGAGCTGATTCCTCCAAACAGGGAGAAACAAGCTACATTGTTTTTAAGAAGTGCAAAGTACATAACCCCTCCCCACCCACCTAGCCATGTATTATTTTTTTCCTAAATTGTCCAGGCACTGCATTGAAACATCACCAGCTAACTTTGTATGATTCATTTGAAAAATTATGATGATACCACTCATAAAATACAGACACTAAATTAATTTAGCATCTACAAATATTTAGCATATATTTTCTCAGTTGAATCTAGAAACACGTATAAGATCAATTTGCCATTTTATTCCAGTTGCTCTGCTCTCCGGGTCCAATCTCACTGTGATTGATGTCAGTAAGAGTTGTTTATTGACACATAGGAATGGGAGCTGGCCCTTTGTGGGCTAGATTTTACCTGGTCCTTTTGCACATGTTGCGGGGGAGGGGGGAGGAGGAAGGGGAGCACGGGGAACTAAAGGGCCTTTCCCACTTGTATAGCCTGCTTTGGGACTGGGCAGATTTGCACTCTGGTGCTCTCCCCTCCCTGGAAAAGTGCAGCACCATGCCTCCCCTAGTGCAGGGTAGTGCATAGATACCATGGTCTATCCAACTAGTAGCTTGAGTAACAGAATTATACACAACACTATATATCAAAAGAGAGGCTTACAAAGGAAAGTATTAGGCAACTGTAACTATTATTGTTAGTATAGCTTTTTTACTGCAATAGCACCTAGGAGCCCATGGACCAGGACCCCATTGTGCTAGGCTTTGTAAAAGCACAGAACAAAAAGACGGTCCCTGCTCCAAACAGCTTACAATGATGCCAGATCCTCCTATAATATGCAACTTCAGGGGAAAAAATTCTTTCACTGATTTGTTTGAAACTTGGACTATGTAGGTAGCTCTTGGAGTGATTCCTGTTTTTTTTTTTCCTTTTTCTTTTTTTTTCTTCTATTTACCATTTTTGAAAGCCAGGAAAGCATGTAATCATTCTGTATATGAAATCTGTGGGACTGAAGCATGTGTTTAAGTGCTTTCCTGAATTGAGGCCATTTATTGTTGTTTGGAAGTGGGGAAAGTAATGAGTTCTAGTAATCACAGTCAAAGAGACCATGTTTCAGCAATACGGCTCTTTATTTGTCACACAATAAAAATTAGGGATGAGAAAACACCCAAGAAGATGCCAATGATATTTATTGCAGTCATAGTTCCTAGTGACCTACCTTCCTGAACTGATGATAAAAATCTAAATCAGCTTGAATAGCAATAGCAGGGAAGCTGTGGCAACCCAGGCAGCAGCTGCTTTCATGTGTACCCGGGGCCCTGAGCAAACAGGGTGAGCCTGTGCAGCTGTATGTTGCCACAGCTTCACTGCTATTGTTACTCAAAGTTAGCTTGGGTACATCTACAAGTGCTGCAATCACACCTGAGTGTGGTGTAGACCTGCCCAGAGACAAAAGTGTGTGCAGGCATAGTTTGACTTCTATATTTGGGGGTGAGAGGGCAACTCCAGTCAGGCCAATGGGGCCGCACGTGGGGAGGGGCAAATTCTGTGCATGCCCGAAGCTGGTAGTTTGCAATGCCTTCTCCAGCCCCGCAAACTATGCCCATGGTTGAAAGTGGTTGTCTTACCCTATAGGATCTTGCAAGGAGAGAATTTTGAGATGAAAAATTATATACAGTAACCTGTACGTTTAAAGTAAGCTTTTTCCCCACAGTGCCTTCCTATACTTTGGAAAAACTCCATATCATCATTCATTAAGCTATCACCTTGTCCTCTTTTAACCCCTCCTTAGAACCTACTTCAAAAGTGATGCCTGTAGATTACTCTCGTTTAACAGTGGTTAGGTAAATGATAGGCTGTGATTTCTCTTACCTTTTGTTTGTTTTGGTACCTTGTCCTCCCTCCCTGTTTGTCTGGTTCTTTGGTTCTGTCTGTTACCTATATCATAAACTCTCTGGGGCGGGGATTGTCTTTTTGTTTGTATGGTATCGCACACAGTGGAGCCATTAGCCTTGATTGGGGTTCCTAGATGTACCATAACTTTGATAATGATAATAATTAAAGTAAGTAACTGGCTGTCTTTTCCTTTGTGCTTTATGTAGGAAGTGGATTATGGTTGACATATTTGCTTGAAACTTTGACTCCACAGAAATTAGAAATCTCAGCAAATGTGCCTGCAAGATCACAAGACAAGTTCAAAATAGAGGGAGATTTACAGCTTCGCTATTATTTCTAGACTTGCAAAGTTTCCTGTGATTACGATGCTATTTTCTTGCATGAAGCAGTTGTGTGGGGTGAAGAATGAATGCAGTATTAGTATTGTTCAATTAATTCACTTTTCCCCCCGGAAGTTCATAGGATTTTATGCCCTTCCTCTCCTGCCTGTCTGCAAGTCAAGGAGAGCATGCTATTGTGGATACTGCTTAAGGATTTGTGACACGGCATGCTCTGTCCCTGTCCTCAGATGCCTCTGCAACCTCTCAGACTCTCTCCATTGTGTGGCCACTTCATGTGATTTATTTGCATTCCCATTACCTACACCAATACAGTCTCAGCAGCAATATTATATACAGTGTTTCTCTACCTTTAGCCCTTTCCCATAGAGCCAGGATGGGAGAGAGATCTCCCTTCCTTGAGATCTCTGTACATGCTGGGCTCAGCTAGCCCTGGTTTTACCCTTTTTCCTCCTGTATGTCCTTCCCATGTCCTTCTTATATCCCGCAGCTGCTGGACTACTTGGCTCACCCAGCCTGATCAGCCAATTAGCTTGCCCAACCCCAATCAACCTTCTTCAGGGAAGCTGATTGATGCCTAAGTGATAACAGTGCTGCGTTACCTGCTAGCTTCCAGCATGCTGTCACATGGATACACAACTCTGTGTCACACCCTCCCCTTCCACTTAAACCCTGGCACAGGTGGTCTACAAGGTTTCAGTTCCATGAGGGAGGGTGGGAGGGGTAACAGGACTGGGGGCAGGGGAGAGACACGACCATGTGGACTGTAATGGAATCTTCCCGTCTTCAATGCCTGCAAGCCAATGCAGTATATACTAGTCAGACAGGCTCTCCAGTTATTCATACTCCATACCCCTCTGCATATTGGAACCCCGCCCCACCCTCCGCAGATGGATGTCAGAGGTAGCCATGATCAGCAAAGGCCATGGCAGAACAGTTCCTGTGCAAGCCTTGCTGTCCATGGGTATCTTGGAGATGGACTGACCTGGATGGCAGTGAAGCGTCAGATAGTCTTTGTGCAAATGTGCTTTGCCTCCATTGAATTCTTTCAGATCTTTGCCGATCTTGGGTATATATGGGTTTGAGGGGAGGGTCCCCTATGGAGAACTAATATGCGTAGGAGAGAATACAGCCTTTCCAACAAGTTTGGACATTTGATTTTATTATCCAGCCCCCACTGGTTATAGATATAAAGGACTTTTTCTGATGGAAGACTCAGATACTTATGCTATTAGCAAATATCTCCAATGGCTGGAGATAACACTAGATGGGGAGGGCTTTGAGGCCTGGTCTACACTAAAAAGTTAGATACCCAACTACATTGCTCAGTGGTATGAAAAATCCACATCCCTGAGCAACATAGTTAAGCTGACCTAACCCCCAATATAGACAGTGCTAGTTCAACGGAAGGATTATTCTATAGACCTATGTGCCATCTCTTGGGGAGGTGGATTAACCTACGCTGATGGGAGAACCCCTCCCACTGGCATAGGTAGTGTCTACAATGAAGTGCTATAGCAGTGCAGATGCAACTCTGCAGCTGTACCACTGTAGCGTTTCAAGTGTAGACAAGCCCTGAGTTACTACAGATAATTCTTTCACAGGTATCTGGCTGGAGGGTCTCACCCACATGCTCAGGGTTTAACTGAGTGGGGGAGGGATAGCTCAGTGGTTTGCGCATTGGCCTGCTAAACTGAGGGTTGTGAGCTCAATACTTGAGAGGGCCACTTAAGGATCGGGGGCAAAATCAGTACTTGGTCCTGCTAGTGAAGGTGGGGGCTGGACTCAATGACCTTTCAGGGTCCCTTCCAGTTCTATGAGATAGGTATATCACCATATTTATGATCAGGAAGCAATTTCCCTCCCAGGTCAGACTGGCAGAGACCCTGTTTTTTGTTTTTGTTTTTGTTGCTTTCCTCTGCAGCATGGGGCATGGGTCACTTGCTGGTTTGAACTAGAATAAATCATGGATTATTTGTAACTTGAAGTCTTTAAATCAAGATTTGAAGACTTTAAATTTAGCCAGATGTTATGGGTGTATTACAGGAGCGGGTGGGTGAGGTTCTGTGGCCTGTGATGTGTGGGTGGTCAACCTAGATGATCATGATGGTCCCTTCCAGCCTTCAAGTCTATGAATCTAGTAGTTCATATTTATTCAGGACATGTGATACTCCTTGAATCCTATTGCAATCCTGAGAGAGACAAGATGGGTGAGGAAATATCTTTATTTTATTTAGTTGGTCCAATAAAAGATATTATTTAACCCACCTTGTCTCTCTCATATTCTGGGTCCAACATGTCTACAAAAACACTGCAAACTACAATTGGGATCTTGATTTAGCTTGATTCATTGACTAGTTTGGGTAGGCACCATTTTCCTCTTTTTCATTTAGAGGCATGTTACAAGCAGATTGATTAGTCACTGTTTGCATTTAATTAGGAATGTCACTTTTTCACAGCCACAAGCATGTCTAATATTGGATCATGATATATGCATTACTGAATCTCATTTTTGCTCTGTTTTTTTTTTTTGTTGTTGTTGTTGGGGGGGGCTATATCTTGACTTAGAGATAGCAAGGGAATTTCAGCTCTGAAAAATGTTGATTTGTTTTACATATTTGTAAGCTTGTTAATGCTGTTACACTAGATCTGTATTTGGCCTCCTTGTAGATGCTATCTTGCCTTTGTGTTATGATCATAAATATTCAATAAAAACAATTAAAGACGACAGGCCAGATCCTCAACTGCTGTACATTGGCATTACTCCATTGAAATAAATCACCATTCATTTTGTAGCTGCCTTGAAATCAATAGAGCTAAACTGATTTACACCAGTTGAGAATCTGGCCTGACAGCTCTAGAGGATTTCAAAGTCTTGCGTATATGTCATGTTCTGTCAAACTCAAGGACATTTTTAATTCTATGTACCTCTCGTGGAGGTAAAGTAAATAAGGGCCAGATGCTCTATTCAGAAATGACTGTTATTAATTCAAGCACTTTTGTTCTAGTTTTGTGTTATTTAGTATAATGGGAATGGAATTAATGGGAGGTACAAAGAAAAAATGGGAAACTACTAATAGTTTTCTATTTTTAAGATAAAAAACAGGCGGAACTACTTGTCTTTTAATTGAAAAATTAATAAGCCACATTCTACTCTCATTTGTCCTGGTACATAACTGGAATAATGCTACTGAAGTCAGATTTACTTCAAATTTACACCAGTGTCAATGAAAGCAGAATCTGGCGCACTATGTGCTATAATTTAGAAGGTAAAAGCTTTATTCTTAAAAAACAAAACAAAAAACAAAACAAAAAAACCCACTAGAATCAGTCAGGAGAACAGTGTGGTAAAATACAATGGGTCATATCTTCTGACTCTTCCACTTGGAAAAGAGATGCCTAAGAGGAGATATGAAAGAGGTCTACAAAATCTTGATTGATATGGAGAACATGAATAAGGAAATGTTATTTACTCCTTCACACAAACACAGGAACTAGGGGTCACCCAATGAAATGAACAGGCAGCAGGTTTAAAACAAACAAAAGGAAGTATTTCTTCACAAAACGCACAGTCAACTTGTGGAACTCATTGCCAGAGGATGTTGTGGAGGCCGAAACTATAACAAGATTAAAAAACAAACAAAACAAAAAAAAAAAACGAACTAGATAAGTTCATGGAGGATAGTTCCTTCAATGGCTCTTAGCCAGGATGGTCAGGAATGCAACACCATGCTGTTTGCCAGAAGCTGGGAGTGGATACCAGGGGATGGATTACTCAATGAGTGTTTGTTCTGTTCATTCCTTCTGAAGCACTTGGCATTGGTCACTGTTGGAAGACAGGATACTGTACTGGGTTAGCTGGAGCATTGATCTGACCCAGTATGGCCATTCTTTATGTTCTTATGTTCTCTGCTGGTGTAAATTGGTGTGACTTCATTCAAGTCAGTGGCGCTATGACGATTTGCATAAGCTGATGATCTGTCACTATATTTTCATTGTAAGAATTTGTGGAGAACAGTTTGAAGTAATTTAATAGGATTTCTTGTGTCTACGTAATGAGGCGCTGTTGCCGATCTAATGTGAGGGACATCTAGAATTGATTGTGACAAATAGGAAGGAACTGGTTGAAAATTTGAAAGTGGAAGGAAGCTTGGCTGAAAATGATAATGAAATCATAGAGTTCCTGATTCTAAGGAATGGTAGGAGGGAAGACAGCAGAATAAAAATAATGGATTTCAGGAAGGCAGACTTTAGCAAACTCAGGGAGTTGGTAGGTAAGCTCCATGGGAAGCAAGTCTAAGGTAAAAATAGTTAAGGAGAGTTGGCATTATTGAGATTATTATTAAGGGCACAAGAGCAAACTATCCACTGTGTAGGAAAGATAGAATGTATGGCTTGGCTTAATCAGGAGATCTTCAGTGATTTAAAACTCAAAAAAAAGAGTACTATAAAAAGAGGAAACTAGATCAAATTACAAAGGATGAATATAAACAAACAACACAAGTTTGTAAGGACAAAATTAAAAAGGCCCAGGCACAAAATGAGATTAAACTAGCAAGAGACATAAAGGGTAACAATAAAACATTCTACAAATACATTAGAAGCAAGAGGAAGTGCAAGGAGAGGGTAGGTCTATTACTCAATGAGGGGGGAAAGACAATAACAGAAAATGTGGAAATGGCAAATGTGTTATATGACTTTGTCTCAGTTTACACAAAAAGGTTAGTAGTAATTGGAGGTCTTACATAGTGAATGCCAGTGAAAATGAGGAAGGATCTGAGGCTAAAATAGGGAAAGAACAAACTAAAAATTACGTAGACAATGTAGATGTCTTCAAGTCAGCAGGGCCTGATGAAATACATCTAGGATACTCAAGAAACAAGAAGCAATGGGTTTAAATTGCAGTAAGGGAGGTTTAGGTTGGATGTTAGGAAACACTTCCTAACTGTCAGGATAGTTAAGCATTGGAACAAATTGCCTAGGGAGGTTGTGGAATCTCCATCATTTGAGGATTTTAAGAACAGGTTAGACAAAAACCTGTCAGGAATGGTCTAGTTATTACGTAGACCTGCCTTGAGTGCAGGGGACTGGACTAGATGAGCTCTTGAGTTCCCTTCCAGTCCTACACATCTATGATTTTATGATCTAATGTATGTTCCCTGTTTTCTTGAGGTCTTGTTTGTAAAGTTCATAACAGATGAAGCTAGTAAATCCCCTCTTAGGGTCAAGTGATACTGGTGATTTAGTAGGTGTTTAGAGGCACCCAGTCCTTCTGCAAATATTTGTCATATATGACTCAGATAAGACATAAACCAAAGAATCTGACCATTTATGGTAATTAAAGATCCTGTAGCACTTTTTATGAGAGAAAAGGTGTTCTGGTCAGAGTCCTCTATGTGCAGTTGTAACATCCTTCTGCAATTTCAACGGAATACAGATTTTTCTTTTTAATAAATAAATCAAAACCTCACTATCTGTCAGGCAGACCATCTATATATTAATGTTTCATACTACACCCATCATTATAGTATCCGAGCACCTTTGGTCATAAGAGTGTAACCTATGTTCAGAACCTTTGTACGTTTTGAAATGTGTTGTATCATGGTATAAGAAAACCAGATGAATTAGGCAGTGATACAGATGGCATCTTTATCACCAAGAGTTTCCCCCAGCTCAGTTCTCAGTTTTATTGGTAAATTCTCAGCAGAGTGGAGTGCATAACTTGTAATGAATAATTTATTTGACCAGTGTCATTCCTTTTCTGTTTGTAGATTGTCTGCAAACACATCATGATTTTCTCAAATGTATTTATTTGAAAGTAGTCAGTAGATAGATTTGGTAAACTTCATTAAGTCTATGGCTTACTATTGAAATTTAAAATCCATGCTACATTGCTTAGTTTTTGGCTGAGTGAAGTGAAGTCTAACACTCAATTCAATGGCATTTCTCTGTCTGTCTGCAACATGAGAACTTTTGAATGCTGCACCTGATCAGTTCCCAAATTTCAGGCAATGTTCTAGGCATTAATGGGCAGAACACTATTGATTTTGGAGAAAACCAGAAAAAACTGAAAGGGGTAAATGGGGGACACGTGGAGGCCCTGGCATCCTTCAGTCTGATGGAGCCCATTAACACCTTCCTGCTTAACAGTACTCCATGTCTCACCTCGGCAGAGCCTCACCATACAGTTTAAAAATGTTGACACCCTAAGTGACTTACTTCCCATACAGAAAGAAAAGAAATAAGAATGATGAGGGGAAAGGGAGAATGGGGGGAGGAGGTAATGGGAGCCACACAAAGCCCTTGGTGTGGATGGAGGAGCTTGGAGGCATGGGGGACACTTAGAGACCCTGCCATAGTGGGGAAGGGAGAAATAGGGGCTTCTGGCACAGAGCTTCTGGCATGGGGTGGAAGGAGAATGAGGGACCCTAGCATGGGAGGAAGTGGGAAGGGAAGGCACACAGAACCAATGGCAGGGAAGAATGGGAGACCCTGGTAAGGTGGGGGAAGGAAGAAATAGGAGGCATGGGGAGACAGGGGAAATGGAAGCCATATAGAGCCCCTGGTGTGTTTGTGGGGGGAGAATGGAGGACAAGGGAATGGGGGAGAGGGACATAAGGGGGATAGAGAGCCCTAGCATGTGGCAGAGGAGGTAAATGTGGGGCCACACAGAGACCCAGCCATGGTGGGGAAGGGGGGATTGAGAGATATGAGGCTGAAGTGGGGAAAAGGAGAGCACACAGAGCCCCTAGTGTTGGGGGAGAATGGGGATCCTGATATGGAGAATTTGGGGGGCACACACACAGGACCCCTAGTTGGGGGAATGGGAGACAGGTATAGCCCGCAGCACAGAGGGAGTGGGAGTGTTGTAGGGAGCCCCTGAAATACAGTGGGAGAGGAGGGTAGCACATAGGGAGCATAGGGCGAGGGAATGGAGGAATGCAAGGAGCCCTTGTTGGTGTATGCTATTTACTTAGCCTTCAGAAGCAACAAAGTGTGTGATCCTTTAGTTATTGGTGTTAGCATTCACATCAGATTATTTCTGTTCCACATGGAATGAGGCTAGCTATTATAATCAAGTTTCCTCTGTGAATTATTTTGAACAGTGAATTTAAAATTCACTTTCCTCAAGTTCTTAGGCATGCATGCTTAAAATTTGCTTTCTGCAACCAATCATGCTACTGAAAGTCAATCACTTGTATCTTAGCAGAAAGTGAGCGGGAAAGGAAGGTAAACACATTGCAAGTGAATTACTATACAACAAAAAAAATATGGAAATGTTTGCCATATTCTCCCTGCTGTAGTTCTCAAGTAAAGTTGTTTCTCTGTTGGGCATGGGCTAGCACAGTGATATAAAATACACTCAGATTTATTTTTCATCTCTTTCAGTTGCTTTTGGGACTAAAGTATGGATTGGCTCAGACTAGCTGCCTAACACAGACTTGAATTTAAAGAGCTGGAAAACAGATCTCATGATGTAGTGCTCTCCATGGTTAAGGATGCTGTAATGCATCCCAAATATCCTTTTAGTATTTATAAATTTTAAGTCTGCCATTTGTAGTTGAATCAACTCCCTTCTTTTTGGTAAACCATTTAAATCTATTGGTATGATTATCAGGTTACAATGTGAAGAAAAACGATTACATTAAAATGTTAAGAAATCTGAGACGCAGATTCAGCAAAGAAAGAAAATGTGAGTTATGGCTGCTACAGCATGAATCTCTGAGTAGTCTTGGGCCATATGCAGTTCCCAGGATCTAATCTGTGACAAAAGTACACAATTACATCTAAGAGCATCTTTACTCTACTGCCGCTACAGCGACACAGCTATGGAACTGTAGTGTAAATGCTTCCTACATCAACAGAATGAGTTGTTCCATCATGTAGTTCATCTATCTCTCTGAGGCCGAAGAGGGAGGGAGGGAGAAGAGAACAGGTTAACTCGACGCCTCGGCTAAGTCTGAAGATAAGACTCTGGCTCCCATCCAAGGTCACTGCGCTCCAACAGACTCTAGGCAGCCAAGAAGCCTGCAGCTGTATCTGTATCTTACCCAATCCCAGCCAACTGTGAGAAAAGAGAAGCAAGCTGAACCAGACTGCCGGGGTTTGCAAAATCTAGTGAGACGCTGAAGGCCAGCGAGGGGGAAAACAATAATTTCACGTCCCTGAAGCCGGCGTGTTTTGGAAAAGCTGAGGAAGCCTCAAAGCTGGTTTGGACTGGTACAACGTGCACGTGGGACCGAGGTCCCTGAACAAAATGCCCCCCAAAAGACCCCAGGAATTAAAACCCTCCTGAGAGCTGAAGCAAATCGGAGATTAACAGCGGACTCTGGACGGCCTGTGCACAGGACAGAACTCTCGTCTACCCTTCCCCCTCTTCTTCTTCCGTTACAACCAGGCTTGGCCAGTCTTGGGTTTTGCATGTGTGAGTATGAAAGTGGGTTAGGGCTCGGGCACTAATGCGTTCTTCCTTCCTTTGAGTGACATGGGGAGCAATTCACACTCACCACTGTTATTTTATTAATAAAGTTTTAAAATTTAGTCACTTGGTGTGCTCCTTCATCTTCTCCCCTAACGATGCTGCGGCTTCAGCCTGCTCACCTGACGCCTGAGGCAGATTGGTAACATAAATCTGTCACACTAGCAGGTCTGCTGGATGAAAGGGGAAGGAAGAGGAGGAAAGAGATTGGAGATGTGTTTATTGGCTCTAGTTCCTTGATACAGACAAATAAGGACAGGACAGGTAAAAATAAGGATTGGGAACACCTCTCGTTGTCATCTACCACCTAACAATAGAACCCATATGGGCTTTTATTAAACAGTTACAATCCATACTTCATGGATTCCTTGAACCCTCTTTTCTGGCCTTCAAACAAGTCTGCCCCCCCAACCTCATCATCAGAAGCAAGCTCACCATAGATCAGGACATGCCATCTGAAAGCAGCACCAGACCTTGCCATAACAGGTGCAAAACCTACAGACATATCTCTGAGGCTATGATGGTCAATACCCTCCACATCAGACCTTTCAGGATCCATGGATCCTACACAGACGTACCACAACATGTGGTGTACCTCACCCAGTTCATTAAATGCCCCAATCACAACTATGTGGGTGAAACCAGACAGTCATTATGCTCTCAAATGAACTCATTCAGAAAAATGATAAAAGATAAAAACACTCTGTCACCTGTGGGCGAACATTTTTTCACAAAACTATCACTGTGCATCTGACCTCTCAGTCCTTGGTTTCAAAGGAAATCTGCACAACACCTTCAAAAGACGAGCCTGGGAGCTTAAATTCATAACTCTGCTAGACACTAAAAATCACGGACTGAACAGAGACACTGGATTTATGGCTTATTACAAAAATCTGTAACCCACTAACCCTCCTTTTTTGTCCTCCGACTGCAGAGATGTTAATGGGCCACTTTACCTTGAATGATCTCCTATAATGTGTGTTAACTACTTATGCTAAACAGTCTACCTTATATTTAGCCATGACACTCTGAGGCTTGGTCTACAATAAAAAGTTAGGTCAATCCAGCTACATTGCTCAAGGATGTAAAAAAATCCTTACCTCTCTGCAATGTAGTTAAACTGAACTAAGTCCCGGCGTAGACATTGCTAGGTTGGCAGAAGAATTCTTCCATTGACCTGGCTATTGCCTCTCGGGGGTGGATCGCCTATGCCAGGGGTCAGCAGCCTTTCAGAAGTGGTGTACCGAGTCTTCATTTATTCACTCTGATTTAAGGTTTCGCGTGCCAGTAATACATTTGAACATTTTTAGAAGGTCTCTTTCTATAAATCTATAATATAGAACTTAATACATAAACTATTGTTGTATGTAAAGTAAATAAGGTTTTTAAAATGTTTATGAAGCTTCATTTAAAATTAAATTAAAATGCAGAGCCCCCCAAGACCGGTGGCCAGGACCCGGGCAGTGTGAGTGCCACTGAAAATCAGCTTGCGTGCTGCCTCTGGCACGCGTGCCATAGGTTGCCTACCCCTGGCCTATGCTGATGGGAGAACCCTTTCCATCAGCTTTAGGTAGTATTTATGCTGAAGCACTACAGCGGCAAAGATGCAGAGATGTAGATGTGCCATTGTAGCGCTTCAAGTATAGACACACCCTCAGTACCTTTCCCAGACCTGAAGAAGAGCTCTGTGCAGTTAGAAAGCTTATCTCTTTAATCAACAGAAGTTGATCCAATAAAAGATATTACCTCACCCACCTTGTCTCAGGTAAATTATAGTCATGCTAAGTGAGATGGGTGTTTAGATCTCGGGTTTTGGTTTGGCCTGTGATGGGATCAGTCATGAAACTTTGATCTTGTTCCAGTGGTTGGTTCTGACAATACCATTTTCCCCAGGCCCCCACTACATACACTCCACATTTCAGGGGACGTTCTAATCATAATGAGGCTGAAGTGAAATACTGCAGGCAGTGCTATTTTGCTAAAGGAAAACATACATAAAACAGAACGGATCTTAATGTTGTTACAGTGCAGTGTGAGGAAATGCATTCTAGCCACCTAGATTAGCTTTTCATATTAGAAATCAGCCCTGATTTCTCTTTGTCAGTTTTGAGTTGGATCATGTTTCATCAAAGCTGTGATAACTTTGTTCTGTGTTTATAAACCTGCATGCAGGGCCGGCTCCAGGGTTTTGGCCGCCCCCAAGCAGCCAAAACAAAAAACAAAAACAAACAAAAAAAAAGCTGCAATCGCGGGCGGCAATTCGGCGGGAGGTCCTTCGCTCCCAGGCGGAGTGAGGGACCGTCCGCCGAATTGCCGCCGAATACCTGGACGTGCTGCCCCTCTCCGGAGCGGCCGCCCCAAGCACCTGCTTGAGAAGCTGGTGCCTGGAGCCGGCCCTGCCTGCATGACAGTTTGAGCTCTCCTGTGTGTTGTGCATTTCATAGTTTTTCTATTTGGAGGCAAGCTTGTACTTTCTACTAATGGCCAGAGGTGGTGTGAATACTTAAGTACTGCATAGTGAAACTGAATCAAAGCTCGAACAGAAGAGATTTAGCTTGAAGAATTGGGGTGTTAATCATAAATGTACTTAACTACCACAAACTAAGATGCTGAGTAAAGTTAAAAGGTAAGGATAACTAACAAAAGAAGGAGGAAGAGGGGATGGGCCATTTCTACAATATTCAGCCGAGAAGCATAAAACAAAACTGTCAGAAGATGGGAAAGTGGGATAAAATAGAAACCACAGCCTGTATACTTACCGAAACTTTGCTCCTTTTCAAAATGAAGGTATTAGTCAAGACAAAATCCCCTGCAGGTGAATTGATCAGAAATTTTCCACGAGTAGATGGAAATAGCAATCAGGATTAACTATTGGTGGGCCAGTGGTTTCCAATTTTTTTTTGTGTGCTAGCACCTATTAATTACTTTCTCTGCTCCTATTTCTCTCTCATTCTGTTACTGAAATCTGTAAAGTTTTTAGGGATGCAGTGCATATGAAAAGATGCAATGCAAATGAGGGTCTGATCCCACAAACATTTCCTCATGTCCTAATCCTTATATAGTCAATGACAGCATTCATAATGGGTAAGGATTGCTCATGTAAGTGTTTGCAGGATTAGGTTCTAAAATTGGACTGCTTTATATTGTTCATTGGTTTCCTCTACCTGATTTGTCTCTAATGGGGCGATGACTCACCACTGCGGCGCCTCCCGCTGATCGTCCAGGGAAGTAGCTTTCCAGCCTCCAGAGCTCCCTCTGTCGGAAGGTGTCTCGCCTTTTGCTGGCCTCCGTGGTCCTCCCAGACCCTGGTGCCCCTTTCTCTTGGGGCCTGCCCCCAGGCAGTACCCCCACGGTTTCTGGGTCTCCCACCCACTATCTCCACCCAGGGGAACCCCCACCCACTATCCCCACCTCGCCTCAGTATAAGGCTAATGCCAGTCACCATCTAGCCCCCATTCACTGGGGCAGACTGCAGTTTACAGCCACTCATCACAGGCAAGGGGGGGGGGTTGGGCCTGCTGCCTCCACCTACCCTTGGGCTGCCCCCTGCAACCCCAGTACCTATTTGGCCTTGTACAAGGCCGGCAGCCTGGGGAGTTGCCATGCAGGAGCTCCCAAGCTCCTCTCGTCTTTCCCCAGCCCTGCTCCACCTCAGGTACACTGGTATGCTCCCAGCAGCCAGGCCCATCTCCCTCCCCAACTAGAGGAGACTCTCTTTAAGTCTCTGGCTCACAGCCCTTTTATAAGGGCTAGCTGAGGTCTGTTTGGGACATGGCTCCCAGCTGTGCCTGCTTCCCCAATCAGCCTGGGAGCTGCTTGCCCCAGCCACAGCCCTCTCCTGGGCTGTTTTAAACCCCTCAGGACGGGAGCGGGTGACCACCCCGCTACAGTCTCAGCGCCTTTATTTATTTTCCAGTACATTTAAATATCCCTAAATTGTCAGCTCACATGGAAAATAATTTGAAAATCTGAGTCTTCATAACCTCATTTTTAACAGCTTTTCTTACTGGTTTACTTGTTACTCAAGCCATTGTATTGATCCCTTTTGCTGTCAGTTCTCCTCTGCACCTACTGTGCTGTTATTGTCCATAAACAGCAAGGGGGTCTTCCTTGAGTGTAGTTGGAAAGTCTGGCAGCAGATCAAGATGTGTTTCCCCCATCTTCTCACTCAATGTGAATGGGCACTGAAATTGTAACCTAAGATCTTTTATATCACCATTGTTTCCTAGTTGTCTGTCTCAAACCTCGTATGACCCCCATCCCTGGAGTACCTGAGCACCTCCCAAGTGTTTAAAACCAGAAATGATAACAATCTCTCTCCTTCCCTTTGCAGGCTGTAGGAGTGACAGCGTGATTCATTTTTTTAGATGTACTTGGATCAGAGTGTATCCCTAGATCTGCCTATCCCTGAGAACAGGTCTGCCGCCCTTCCATGAAGAAGTGGAGTTCAGGTGCCAAATGTTACCCTCCCCCTAGCCACACCCTCCAGAAGCCAGGGTTAGGGTATAGACTAGTCAGGACAGGGGGAGAGATGGGTGGATGCATATTGGTTTCCCCCTCAGGCTGTGAGAACGTTAGTTTGTTGTGGATTAGCGCTACAGCTAAGGGGGGGAGGAGTGGTTCCTTGATAGCATGGAGCTGCAGGCCAAAGCCAATGCAGAAGCATACAGCAACTGTACTGTCAATCTTGACCTCCTGTGGATCACCCCAAGATCCATTATGTTTAGAGTTAGTCCCTATGGCCTAATATGGAAAGGGAGAAAGGCACTCTCTGCCCCTCAACCCCATGGGAGGATGTGGGGAGATCTCTACATGTGGATCCTCAATGAAGATTTCCTCCTGCAGAATCCCTCACATGGGTTTTTCTACAGCAGGGGATGGCCCAAATCTTTATATTGTGGGTGTGGGTGTGAGTCAGAGAGAGAAAAATGTGTTGAAGGAAACCGAAGTCAGAGATGAATTTCCTGTGTCAGCAGATTGTAGTGTCATTAGCACTTGAATATGACCTAATCAGGGGAGAAGACAAAAGGAAAAGCTGATGTGTGATCTCCAACACCTAAGTCTTCACTAACAGCAAAGGAAAGACAGAAGAACTGGCCAATTTAAAAATAAAGTTAAAAATCTTTAGTGAAATAAAGTAAAACCAATTTCAAGTTTTTTGGTGGGTGAAAAGTAGTACCTGTTTTATTTAAAATGAAATACTTGAGTTCAATCAGTGAAACGCCTTTGGAAGTGATTTTCCCAGTTAATTAGACTGACAGAATTACTGAGACTGTAATGAGCTGCTGTGCATCAATCAGTCCATGTTCTGTCATGCTGCTCTGTTGAGAGTTCTGGATGTGGCAGAGATGGAACATTCCACTTCTGTGCTGCTTGTGGATAGAAAACAACTGCAGAGCTTCATGGGCCAATAAAAAGTGCAGCTTTTTTTCTCTCCCCCTTTCATCCCCAGAATGTTGTGTTGATGAAAATGCAGAGTTGGTTACAAATCAGGTTTAACTGCAACTGAAAGACATTGGGAAAAGAAGGTGAAATTGGGTTGTACTGGGTTTAGTTACAAGCCCTAAAGATAAGCAGAGATAAGATAAGATGAACAGAGATCATTAACTTCGTCACTCCTGAATTATTTATTTTCACATGCAAAATGAGGCACAAATGTGGTTGAGGAGATAAGCATCTAGTCTGATCTTTTTTTCTATTTTGTACATTCTTCTGCACACAAGAATGACAAATCTCTGAAACTTTAGGGGGTAATTACTAGCTAGAGATTTATTACAAATGTTTCTACAGGCACAACATGAAAGGCTCCTTGATGCTAATGAAAAAGCCAAAGTATTCATAGATCATTTCCTATGTTGCCAGATATATCTTGGCACTTTTAAAATCCATGTTTTCACTCCTTGACAGTCTTGGTATTGGGCACAAAATAATAAATGACTCACAGCCCTTCCTTAGATGTCTGAGAGATCATTTTTCTCCACCATGTAATTTGCACAAAATTACATGAATAGACTTGTTTCATACAGGGGACAAATATGACCTAATATATTCACTACACTAATACATTCAAACAATAATTTAAAAGACCCTTCATCTGTCTTAGAATATAAATTATTAGCTTCTTGTGAAAGCTAGTGGAATAGGTCTTCTACCAATTCAGGGCTAGAAGCTCAAAAGGATTTAGGTACCTAATAGCCACTTTAGGCACAAGAGTACCAGAATTAGGCCCCACTGGGTTTCACAAAACTCCTGCTCAGCTGCCCCTGAACTCTGTAGGCATCTAAAAATCACCTAGTACCTAAATTTTTGCAGTAAGAGTTTTCTAGGTACCTATGTTTCTGTCTTTCAATTTAAGCATTGCAGCTCCACACCAGACATCCTGGTGCCTAATCCTCAGAGCGATCTGGGAGAAGATAGGTGTTCCTCCACCTAACTTGCCTGCAGGATGCAATCTGGTAAGTGTGCTCAGGCCTCCCTTACCAGATCAGGCTCCTATAGGTAACCTTATAACAAAAAGGCCAAGAAGGCGACCTCCCTCCTAACTTTTAGCCCAGTGGTTAGGGTAGTCATTTGGGACAGGGAAGACCCCTTCTTCAAGTCCACCATTTGCCTGAGTGGGAGAAGGAATATGAACTACCACCCCTCAGGTGAGTGCCCTAATCACTGGCTCTGGGATAGTCTGAAGTGGGTCTCATATCTGAATTGGGACTCTCTCCTGTTGAAGCTGTTCAGTTTTGGATAAATAGTGATATATGAGAGAGAGAGACTGACTCTGTAGACTTGTGGTTAGAGCACTCACCTGGGAGACTCAGAATCCAGTTCCCGTGTGCCAATGGATTTTTTATTTATTATTGAAAGTAGGACAGCTTCAACAGGAGAGCCTGAGGGAGCCCCACATCAGAAGTTCTCATTGACCAGTGGTTAAAGCCCTTTCTCCTGAGAGACGGTAGATCCTTGCTCAGATCCCTTCTCCTGAAATCAAAGAACATAACATAAGAATGGCCATACTGGGTCAGACCAAAGGTCCATCTAGCCCAGTATCCTGTCTTTCAACAGTGGCCAATTCCAGGTGCCCCAGAGGGAATAAACAGAACAGGTAAGCATCAAGTGATTCATCCCCTGTTGCCCATTCCCAGCTTCTGGCAAACAGAGGCTAGGGACACCATCCCTGCCCATCCTGGCTAATAGCCATAGATGGACTTACCCTCTATGAATTTATCTAATTCTTTTTTTAACCCTGTTACAGTCTGGGCCTTCACTACATCCTCTGACAAAGAGTTCCACAGGTTAACTGTGCATTGTGTGAAGAAATACTTCCTTTTGTTTGTTTTAAACCTGCTGCCTATTAATTTCATTTGGTGACCCTGATTTCTTGTGTTATGAGAAGGAGTAAATAACACTTCCTTATTTACTTTCTCCACACCTGTCATGCTTTTATAGACCTCTATCATATCCGCCATTAGTCATCTCTTTCCAAGCTGAAAAGTCCCAATCTTATTAATCTCTGCTCATACGGAAGCCATTCTATACCCCTAATAATTTTTGTTGCCCTTTTCTGAACCTATTCCAATACCTCTTTTTTGAGATGGGGCGACCACATCTGCACACAGTATTCAAGATGTGGGCATACCATGGATTTATATAGAGGAAATATCTATCCCTTAATGATTCCCAACATTCTGTTCATTTTTTTGAGTGCTGCTGCAGATTGAGCGATGTTTTCAGAGAATTATCCATGATGATTCCAAGATCTTTTTCTTGAGTGATAACAGCTAATTTATGCCCATCATTTTATATGTATAGTTGGGATTATGTTTTCCAGTGTGCATTACTTTGCATTTATCAACATTGAATTTCACCTGCCATTTTGTTGCCCAGTCACCCAATTTTGTGAGATCCTTTTGTAGCTCTTCGCAGTCCGCTTGGGACTTAACCATCTTGAGTAGTTTTGTATCATCTGCAAATTTTGGCATCTCACCGTTTACCCCTTTTTCCAGATCATTTAAGAATATGTTGAATCGGACTGGTCCCAGTACAGACCCCTGGGGAACACCACTATTTACCTCTCTCCAATCTGAAAACTGATTATTTATTCTTACCCTTTGGTTCCTATCTTTTAACCAGTTACTGATCCCTGAGAGGACCTTCCCTATTATCCCATGACAGCTTACTTTGCTTAAGAGCCTTTGATGAGGGACCTTATCAAAGGCCTTCTGAAAATCTAAGTACACTATATCCACTGAATCCCCCTTGTCCACCCACTCAAAGAATTCTAGTAGATTGGTGATGCCGGATTTCCCTTTACAAGACCCATGTTGACTCTTCCCCAAGAAATTATGTTCATTTATGTGTCTGACAATTCAGTTCTTTACTATAGTTTCAACCAATTTTCCTGGTATTGAAGTCAGGTTTACTGACCTGTAATTGCCGGGAACACCTCTAGAGCCTTTTAAAAAAATTGGCATCACATTAGCTATATTCCAGTCATTTGGTACAGAAGCTGATTTCAATGATAGGTTACAAACCACAGTTAGTAGTTCTGCAATTTCACATTTGAGTTCCTTCAGGACTCTTGGGTGAATACCATCTGGTCCTATGACTTATTACTATTTAATTTATCAATTTATTCCAAAACCTCCTCCAATGACACTTCAGATTTGTCACCTAAAAAGAACGACTCAGGTTTGGGAATCTCCCTCACGCCCTCAGCCGTGAAGACCGCTGCAAAGAATTAATTTAGTTTCTCTGCAATGGTCTTATCCTTGAGTGCTCCTTTAGCATCTTGATCGTCTAGTGGCCCCACTGGTTGTTTAGCAGGCTTTCTGCTTCTGATGTACTTACATTTTTTTTTTTTGCTATTACTTTGAGACTTTGGCTAGCTGTTCTTCAAATTCTTTTTGGGCCTTCCTAATTATATTTTTACACTTCACTTGCCATAATTTATGCTCCTTTCCATTTTCCTCACTAGGATTTAACTTCCACTTTTTAAAGGATGCCTTTTTGCTTCTCACTGCTTCTTTTCCTTTGTTGTTTAGTCATGGAGGCACCTTTTTGGTTCTTGATTCTCTATTATTGTGTCTTAAAAAATTTCCATGCAACTTTCAGGGATTTCACTTTTGGCGCTGTAGTGTTTAATTTCTGATTAGCTAACTTCCTCATTTTTGTGTAGTTCCCTTTTCTGAAATTAAGTGCTACTATGTTGGGCTGCTTTGGTCACTATTACCAAGCGGTCCAGCTATATTCACCTCTTGGACTAGATCCTGTGCTCCATTTAGGACCAAATCAAGAATTGCCTCTCCCCTTGTGGGTTCCAGGACTAGGTGCTCCAAGAACAGTCATTTAAGGTATCAAGAAACTTTATCTCTGCATCCCATCCTGAGGTGACATGTTCCCAGTCAATATGGGGATAGTTGAAATCCTCCATTATTTAATTTATTTTTATAGCCTCTCTAATCTCCCTGAACAATTCGCAGTCACTATCACCATCCTGGTCAGGTAGTCGGTAGTATATCCCTATTGCTATATTCTTATTATTCAAGAATGGAATTACTGTCCATAGAGATTCTGTAGTACAGATTTTTACATCATTTGATTCTACACTTTCTTTCACATGTAGTGCCACTCCCCCACCAGCATGACCTGTTCTGTCCTTCCAATATATTTTGTGCCCTGGTATTACTGTGTCCCATTGATTATCCTCATTCCACCAAGTTTCTGTGATACTTGTTATATTAATATCCTCATTTAATATGAGAGAGGGGACTTGAACTAGGGAGCTTTCACATCCCAGGTGAGTACCCTACCCATTTTGGGCTAAAAGTTAAGAGGGAGGTCCTCCTCCTTGTTGATGTCAAAACAACAGCACAGGCACCTCTCTGCAAGAGAGGCTGTGCAGCTGAGAATCCCAAGCAGAGATAGGTGTTTCCCTGCAGCCCAGACTTTGGCATTTATCTCCAAGAGAGGAGTGGGGCTTAAGACATGCCCCTTTCCCTGTTATCTCCCACTGGCTACTTTATAGAGGGAGCTGCCTAGCATACTGGCTTTTATGAGTCCCATTCTGAGGTGCCTCTGTCTCCACTCATTGCATAGGGAGCCTAGGCACTGAACTCAGGCTTTGTGAATCCCGGGGTACATCTACACTGCAATAAAAAACTCATGGCACCAAGTCTCAGAGCCACAGCTGACTTGGGCTTGCAAGGCTAGGCTGCAGAGCTATAAAACTGCAGTGTAGACATTTGGGCTCAGGCAGGTGCCTGGGCTCAGGGACCCATCCCCCTCGTGGGTTTTCAGCATCCAGGCTCTAGCCTGAGCCCGAATGTCTGCACTGGAATTTTTAGCCCTGCATCCTGGGCCAGCTGTTACTATGGTGTGAGTCTTTATCACAGTGCAGACATACCCTCAGTGATTTTCTAGGTTAGGCATAGTGACTCTCAGCAGCAACACGCCTACGTTCCTTTGTGACTGTAGCCGCCAAAGTTTTAAAATACCATAAATACTGAATGAAGACCAAACAGCCAATGTAATAGTGGCCTGTTTCACCCTCCTCTCTAGAGCTTCGTAAGGCTTCTATTGCCTTTATCTGAAATGTTTGAGCTAATGAGGGTGGCAGAACTTTTGTTGTGTGGTTAAAAACATCAGCTCTATTTCCTGTCAAATCTCCTCTGGAGGCATGTTTTTCCCATTCCTACTCTGTACGATTTCTCTCACCTTCTGCTGGTGCAAGAGCTAAAACTCCCGACACCTACAGCAGCCTTCCTGTAGCTTAGTCCTTAGTAATTGTCCAGCTATTTTCATAGCTCCTCTTCTTTCCTTGCCTAAATGTGTGACTGTGAAGGATGGTCTTGTGGTTAGGGTGCTAATCTGGGAGATAACTGTGGGTATGTGTACACAACAGCTGGGAAATGTGATTCCCGGGATGGGGAGACAGGCACACACTAACTCTGCTAGAGCTAGTGCACTAAAATAGCAAAGTGGTTGCAGTGACTCAAACTAGCCACCTGAGTTTGTACCCAGGGGATCTGGAAAGATTGTAGTTGAGCAGCTAGTTTGTGCCACTACTAGGGTGACCAGATAGCAAGTGTGAAAAATCTGGATAAGGGTGGGTAATAGTCGCCTATATAAGACAAAGCCTCTAATATCAGGACATCTGATCACCCTAGCCACTGCCCATGCCGCCCACCATGGCCACACTGCTCAGCCTAGCATGCTAAAAATAGCAGAGCTAGCGCGTGTATGCCTACCAGCACTGGGAATTACACCTCCCGGGTCACTGGCCATGAATTTTTGTTGATTGCCCATGACCTGTCCATGACTTTTACTAAAAATACCCATGATTAAATCGTAGCCTTACTTATAGTCATCACAGGTTCAAACATGAAAGGTCATAAGCAGTAACTTGGATAAAACCAGGCCTTGATGGCTGGTACAGAGAAATTTTTGTACACTGAGGCTAATTAGTATGTGGAAAATGCTGCAACATCCACCCCTCTCCCCCCCCACACACATTTTTTCTTTGTGCATATAGGAACCTGGTTTCTGACAAGTAAGTCATGCAGTCATTAGCATCAATATGTTTGTGTTGTTCTGTTGGTCATTTTCTTCTAAAAGCGTGGAGGTCTTTTTTAATATACATGTTGGAGGCTTCTTGGGTTATGGTTATTTCATAGTTTTCATTGCATTACTTTTCTTTGTAAATTTTAAAAGTGTTTGCTTGGTAGGGGAATGCTTTCGGTGTTTATCATTTGTACAGCATGTTTTCATTTCTATTGTCACCCTATGCTTTTCTCCTTCCATGTAATCTAGTTTTGTTGTGCATTGACAGCAAGAAACTTTGTTATATTCTCAGAACAGCAATTTCAGCATTGTGATTCGCCTAAGGGCTACTTCTTTGGTGTGTGCATTGTGGGAATTTGATGTATGGTTCTGTCATTTCTAAAACAAAATAAACTTCCTCCAAAATAGAGGAGCAGTACTTATTAAGGATTTGATCCTGCATTGAATCACTGGGCACCCCAAAAGAGTTTTACCTGTGTTACATGGGAGCTAGCTTTTCTGAGGTCAGTTTTCAGGCACTCCTGTGATGCAGTTTTTGGCCCAAAACAAGTATTCTGGGACTTGTAGTTCAGCAGTCATGGGAACTGTAAAATGCTAAATATGCTGGGTATAAAAAGGCCTGGTTTTCTTAATTAGGAAGATCAAGGAAATAGTTGTCTTGCTGTGGGTCTCCTTGACAAAACAGACCCCCCCCCCAAAAAAAAGCTGGAGTTCTGTTCTTTTTAAGGGGAAATGACTGAGGAAGTAGCTTGAGAGGAGCTGAGCAAAGGCTTTTTTAGAGCAGGGGTTCTCAAACTGGTGTCACGGGGTTATTACATGGGGAGTCACGAGGCTGTCAGCCTCCACCCCAAACCTTGCTTTGCCTCTAGCATTTATAATGGTGTTAAATATGTAAAAAGTGTTTTTAATTTATAGGGGGGTCGCATACAGAGGCTTGCTATGTGAAAGGGGTCACCAGTACAAAAGTTTGAGAACCACTGTTTTAGAGCCATTCATGAATAAGAATGAACCCATGAGAAAAGGAGAATTGTCCACTCAGCTGCTACTGAGGGGGCTGTTGCTCAGGGAATTTGGGTAGACAAAAAGAGAATACAGGCCTTGTTGGAGGGCTAAGCCAAGGGAGAAACTGAAGTACTGGCAGAATCTAATGGGAAGGTAAATGGCGTTTCTCATAACCTTATTGCACAAACTGACAGATGTGTGTCTTTTTGTTGGCCCATAACTTCTACTGAGTGGAATCCAGGAAACAGAAAACTACTGGGGATTTTGTGAGGGGCAGGGAAGTAGCAGGGGGAATAGGCATAGAAGTGGAAGGAAGAAGGGTGGTAGTGATTGTGGAAGAGAACAGGAAGCCTGGAGAAAGTGAGCATCAGTTTGCCATTGGATTGAACCCCCACATTCCCACTGAAGCAAACAGGAGCTTCCCACTGACATTGCTGGGCTTGGGTTAGCTCACTGTAGAGATGTGTAGATTTAGATCACCAGAATCTGGTAGCTTAAGTCGCCTCAGGTGTAGATAGGCTTTTCTAGGATTCTCTGTCTTCTGGGAATTGTACACTCTGCACACATCTCGCTGCTTTTACAAAGCAAGCTTTTTTTTTTTTTTTTAAACTATAACATCTGCTCTTTGACTTGGTCAGTGAGAGAAATTTAGTGACTCCCATGCTGCCACCATATTTAGTGTGTCTGTCTGCAGACATGATCTTTGTACCACTCAAAGTCCCCTTGTTTCTGCTTTGTTGTATTTTCTAGCCAGCCTGGAAGCAGTGAGACTAGTTTAATTTTCCTTTGAAGGCAATAAGATTCATGGTCCTTCAAATCTTGTGGTGTTCCAGAGTTGCTTTGGTCTCTCAAGGCACAACTAATCTTTAAATT
The DNA here is from genome assembly GCF_013100865.1 of Trachemys scripta elegans. Lineage (NCBI taxonomy): Eukaryota > Metazoa > Chordata > Testudines > Emydidae > Trachemys > Trachemys scripta. The sequence continues at coordinate 91,114,386 of NC_048300.1, forward strand.
TTGATTTAATTAATAAGTAACATCAAAAGTGGCAATAAATAACCTAGTAAAAACATGATTTGGAATATACTTACTTGATCGTGTGTTGAGGGAGGCTCATACTGAAGTTTGCCTTGGGCAGCAAAATTTCTGGGGCTGGTCCTACTTTAGAGAATCAATAGCTTTCACACTAGGAATTAAAAAAATAATTAATGATCAATATTGCTGCTCATCGAAGTACTTTCAATAGCTCCCATCATGGTAGCACATACATATCCTGCAAATGGCTCTGTCTAGCACAGGGGTAGGCAACCTATGGCACACGTGCCAAAGGTGGCACGCGAGCTGATTTTCAGTGGCACTCACACTTCCCAGGTCCTGGCCACCGGTCCGGGTGGCTCTGCGTTTTAATTTAATTTTAAATGAAGCTTCTTAAATATTTTATAAACCTTATTTACTTTACATACAACAATAGTTTAGTTATATATTATAGACTTATAGAAAGAGACCTTCTAAAAATGTTAAAATATATTACTGGCACGTGAAACCTTACATTAGAGTGAATAAATGAAGACTCGGCACACCACTCCTGAAAGGTTGCCGACCCCTGGTCTAGCAGCTCTTTACAAGTTTTATTGGTCCTACAAACCTCTAATGATGCTACATAATCTTGCTATCTACTCACACTTTATCTAATAACTATATGCAAGTGGTAGCCAAAAATCAGAATTTCTATCCTGTGGGAAATTCTGCTAATTCCAAACTTTAGTCCTAAATCCATTGAAAGTCAAAATAGCAAAACTTTTTGCAGAACAGAAACTTCCAAAAACCTTTGATGTGGAAATGTCAAAACACCTTGTTTTGATACAACTGAAATGAAATTTTCAACCTTCCTATATCATCTTAGTAACAGCTTAGCAACAGCTGTCTTCATACAGTTCTGTAGCGAAGTGAGACTCACCCATGCAGCGCCTCCTGCTGGTTGTCCTGGGAATTAGCTCTTTTCCAGGATATGGAGCGCCCTCTGCAGGCCGGTGTCTCACCTGCCACTCGCCCCGTGCCCCTCCCAGACCCCAGTGCCCTTTTCCTCAGGGTTCTGCCCCAGCAGTACCCCCAGGCTCAGGAACCCCCAACCCTCTAAACCCACCTTGCCTCAGTGGCTACTGCCAGTTGTCATCCAGCCCCTGCTCACTGTGGTAGATTGCAGTCTGTAAACCACTCATCATTGGCAAGGGGGGAAGGGATCTGTTGCCTCTCCCTAACCCCAGGCTGTACCTTTGCAACCCCAGTATCTGTTTTGGCCTTTAGCAAGGTCCACAGACTGGGGATTTACCAAGCTGAAGTTCCTGAGCTCCCAGGCAGCCAAGTCCTTCTCTCCCAAGAGCTAGAGAGAGTCTGACCCAGCCCTTTTATAGGGCCAGTTGTCTCCTAATTGGACATGGTCCCAGCTGTGGCTGCCTTCCCAATCAGCCTATTCTTATTGGCTCTCAGCCCCAGCCCTCTCCAAGGGCTGGCTTTTAAACCTTTCAGGGCTGGAGTGGGGTGATTGCCCCACTACAAGTTCCAAGAGAGGCCCTTTATTTGAGGATTCAAAATGGAAATTTCCAGGTACTTGCTACTCTCTGAGTAATAATACCAAGCTTATTCATAACACTTGTCCTCAGTAGATTTGAGTGATCTATTATTGACCCCTTAGAAATCTTCTTCTGACAAGCATTACAGAAGTGCAAAGTAGGGCTGTCAATTAATCGCAGTTAACTCACGCGATTAACTCAAAAAATTAACTGCAATTAAAAAATTTAATTGTGATTAATCACACTGTTAAACAATAGAATACCAATTGAAATGTATTAAATATTTTTGGATATTTTTCTACATTTTCAAATATATTGATTTCTATTACAACACAGAATACAAAGTGTACAGTGCTCACTTTATATTATTTTTATTACAAATATTTGCACCGTAAAAAATGATAAACAAAACAACATAAGAACAAAAGAATGGCCCTACTGGGTCAGACCAAAGGTCCATCTAGCCCAGTATCTTTTCTTCCAACAGTGGCCAGTGTCAGGTCCCCAGAGGGATTGAACAGAACAGGTAATCACCAAATGATCCATCCCATGTCGCTCATTCCCAGCTTCTGGCAAACAGAGACTAGGGATACCAATCATGATTTTATAGACCTCAATCATATCTCCCCTTTGCTGTCTCTTTTCCAAGCTGAAAAGTCCCAATCTTATTAATCTCTCCTAATACGGAAGCTGTTCCATACCCCTAATAATTTTTGTTGCCCTTTTTTGAATAGGCATCCGCATAGCATTTTTGTAGGTGGCATTCAGAGCCGGCTTTAAGCCAATTTGGCCAATTCCCCGGAATGGGGCCCCACGCCTAAGAGGGCCCCGCAACGTTCGGGGCTGCTGGCGGAGCGGGAAAAAAAAAAATCTGCATCCTGCTTCTCCCCCCTTCCTCCAGCGCTTGTGCTGCCATACAGCTGATCAGCGCAAGCCTGGGAGGGAGGGATGAGGAGGAGGAATGCGGCATGCTTGGGGAAGACGTGGGGCCAAGGCGGGGATTTGGGGAGGGATCCAATGGGGCAGTGAGGGGGCAGGGCTGGGGGCGGGGCCAAGGTGGGGATTTGGAGAGGGATCCAATGAGGCAGGGAGGGGGCGGGGCCAGGGCAGGGATTTGGGGAGGGATCCAATGGGGCAGGGAGGGGGCGGAGTCAGGGCGGGGCTGGGGCAGAGTTGGGGCGGGGGGGGGGCGCGAGACAATTTGCGTCCCAGCGTGGGGCCCCGCACCTGCTAAAGCCAGCCCTGGTGGCATTGCGAAGTATTTACATGCCAGATACGCTTAACTTTCATATGCTCCTTCATGCTTCAGGCACCATTCCAGAGGACTTCCATGCTGATGATGCTCGTCAAAAAATAATACGTTAATTAAATTTGTGACTGAACTCCTTGGGGGAGAATTGTATGTCTCCTGTTCTGTTTTACCCACATTCTGCCATATATTTCATGTTATAGCAGTCTCGGATGATGACCCAGCACATGTTCATTTTAAAAACACTTTCACAGCAAATTTGACAAAACGCAAAGAAGGTACCAAAGTGAGATTTCTAAGGATAGATACAGCACTCAACCCAAGATTTAAGAATCTGAAGTGCCTTCCAAAATTTGAGAGGGATGAGGTGTGGAGAATGCTTTCAGAAGTCTTAAAAGAGCAACTCTCTGCGGAAACTACAGAAGCCAAACCACCAAAAAAGAAAATTAACCTTCTGCTGGTGGCATCTGACCATGCGTTGGTCCGCTCTGCTTTGGATCGTTGTTGAGCAGAACCTGTCGACAGCATGGATGCATGTCTTCTGGAATGGTGGTTGAAGCATGAAGGGACATATAAATCTTTAGCGCATCTGGCACATAAATATCTTGCAATGCCGGCTACAACAGTGCCATGCGAATGCCTGTTCTCACTTTCATGTGACATTATAAACAAGACATGAGCAGCATTATCTCCTGCAAATTGTAAACCAAACTTTTTTGTCTGAGCGATTGGCTGAAGTAGGACTGAGTGGATTTGTAGCTTCTAAAGTTTTACATTGTTTTATTTTTGAATGCAGTTATTTTTATACATAATTCTACATTTGTAAGTTTAACTTTCATTATAAAGAGATTGCACTACAATATTTGTATTGGTGAATTGAAATATACTACTTCTTTTGTTTTTTAAAGTGCAAATATTTGTAATCAAAAATAAATATAAAGTGAGCACTGTACACTGTATTGTGTTGTAATTGAAATCAATATATTTGAAAATGTAGAAAACATCAAAAATATTTAAATAAATGGTATTCTATTATTGTTTAACAGTACAATTAATCGTGATTAATGTTTTTAATCACTTGACAGCCCTAGTGCAAAGTATTATGAATAGAGAGAAAGAGATCTTGGAGTCATTGTGGATAGTTCTCTGCAAACATCCACTCAATGTGCAATGGCAGTCAAAAAAGCTAACAGAATGTTGGGCATCGTTAAGAAAGGGAGAGATAATAAGACAGAAAATATCATATTGTCTCTATATAAATCCATGGTATGCCCACATCTTGAATACTGCATGCAGATGTGGTCGCCACATCTCCAAAAAGATATATTGGAATTGGAAAAGGTTCAGAAAAAAACAACAAAAATGATTAGGGTCATGAAACAGCTTCCATATGAGGAGCGATTAATAAGACTGGAACAGAGGGTCCTGTGGCACCTTTAAGACTAACAGAAGTATTGGGAGCATAAGCTTTCTTGGGTAAGAACCTCACTTCTTCAGAGTCTGAAGTGAGGTTCTTACCCAAGAAAGCTTATGCTCCCAATACTTCTGTTAGTCTTAAAGGTGCCACAGGACCCTCTGTTGCTTTTTACAGATTCAGACTATCACGGCTACCCCTCTGATACTTAATAAGACTGGGACTTTTCAGCTTGGAAAAGAGACGACTAAGGGGGGGATATGATACAGGTATACAAAATCATGACTGGTGTGGAGAAAGTAAGTAAGGAAGTCTAATAGTCGTAATACACCATTTACTGCCAAAAGGCAAGCCCCACGGCTGCCAGCACCCAGATCGCCGATGAAGGCTACCAGTCTACTGCACCGTCTACCGCCAAAAGGCAGGAAGTGTTATTTACTCCTCATAACACAAGAACTTGGGGTCACTGAATGAAATTAATAGGCNTCTGAAGAAGTGAGGTTCTTACCCAAGAAAGCTTATGCTCCCAATACTTCTGTTAGTCTTAAAGGTGCCACAGGACCCTCTGTTGCTTTTTACAGATTCAGACTATCACGGCTACCCCTCTGATACTTAATAAGACTGGGACTTTTCAGCTTGGAAAAGAGACGACTAAGGGGGGGATATGATACAGGTATACAAAATCATGACTGGTGTGGAGAAAGTAAGTAAGGAAGTCTAATAGTCGTAATACACCATTTACTGCCAAAAGGCAAGCCCCACGGCTGCCAGCACCCAGATCGCCGATGAAGGCTACCAGTCTACTGCACCGTCTACCGCCAAAAGGCAGGAAGTGTTATTTACTCCTCATAACACAAGAACTTGGGGTCACTGAATGAAATTAATAGGCAGGAGGTTTAAAACAAACAAAAGGAAGTACTTGTTCACACAATGCACAGTCAATCTGTAGAATTCCTTGCCAGAGGATGTTGTGAAGATCAAGACTATGAGAGGGTTCAAAAAAGAACTAGATAAATTAATGGAGGATAGGTCTATCAATGGCTATTAGCCAGGACATGCAGAGATGGTGTCCCTAGCCTCTGTTTGCCAAAAGCTGGGAATGCGCAACAGGGGATGGATTACTTGATGATTACCTGTTCTGATCATTTCCTGTGGGGCACTTGACATTGGCACTGTCGGAAGACAGGATACTGGGCTAGATGGCCCTTTGGTCTGACCCAGTATATCCATTCTTATGTTCTTATGGCTTGGATTGACACTAATACCCCTGTCTCCCCCTTCTGCTGTGGTGCATTATAGGAGTTATAGTTTAGGGGCATCATACTCCTGTTTGTCTCTATAGATGGGGCTCCCCAGTAGACTACATTTTCTATAATGCACTGTAATGGTTCAAACAGAGGGGAGCTTGTGGTGTATCATGGTGGAAGCAGTTCAGCTGGGGACCTTGGCCCACAGAGGAGAATAGCGGTATGAGATCTTTGTGGCAGCTAGGGGTAACACAGATTAATGTTGAACAGACCCCAAAAATGTGTTTGAGTCAACTGGACATGAAATGTATTCTTTTTGATCTTCTGCCTGGAAAATCTTTTTTTTTTTTTCATGGAGTAATTTGGGATTTTTCAGAAACTGGTTTTGTGGGTGGGGGGGGGGGGGGAAGGGGAGTACACTAACAGAATTTCCCATCAGCGCTACTATGTATGATACAGAGCACTACTGCAACACCTTCCAAGTACTTAAAAATAGAAATCTCTCTCTTTCTCTCTCTCTCTAGCTAGTAGGAAAAGAGCTTGATTATCTTCTATGTGAAGATCCTACTGAGGTAAAACAAGTCAGAGGAATGAATTTCATCTTGGTTTTTGAAGTTGTCATTCATATCTCTTGCAGATATGAATTCCATAGTCTAGGGACTTGTCTACACTGGCACTTTACAGTGCTGCAACTTTCTCACTCAGGGAAACCCCTCCCCCGCCCCCCCAAGTGCTGCAAGTTTCAGCACTGTTAACGCCAGTGTAGACAGTGCACCAGTGCTGGGAACCAGTCCCCTCACGGAGGTGGGCTCTGCCGCAACTACACAAGCCACGTTAAAGCACTGCCATGGCAGCGCTTTAACGTTGCCAGTGAAGACGTGCTCTTTTCAGCTCCTGAAATAATTTAGTCTTCTTTATTCCAGTGTAACAAAATTGTTGTGGTCATGATCATGGAGGGAGAGATCTCTTGGGTAGGTAGGGTTAATTCCATGGAGGGCTTTGAATACTAAGATAGATCTTGACGTGACAGTGGTGCACCAGGGTGATACATGGACAGCAGTGATGTTGTGAACAGAGTGCTGCAGGTGGATACTCTTCTGGCTGTGATACTTCATTCCTAATTACACTGAGTTGCATCAGCCCATGTTGTCTTACCAGCCTTCCCTCTGACTTCATATGAATGTCAAATATGGAGGAGAGCATGGAGTCTGTGGGGATCTTCGAGGTGGAGGAACAGCTGGCCATTACCTGTGTTAGGTTGATAGGAGGAACATTAGCTATTTCAGGGCATTTGTTCACTCTGCAGCTTCTTGGCAGCAGGACAAATTTGATGACCACTGGTATCCAAAGCTACAGAAGTCAAATAGGATCCAATACGGATGCCCTTAATTTGTCTGGCTGAGCTCCCCTGTCTATAGAGTGGTAAGCACTGTCTTTATACCTTTCCCTGCCCTGAAGCCTGATTGATAGGAGTCTTGGATACTGGCACCTGAAAGGTGGCATTAAAGCTTTTTTGCTTTTTTAGATTAGAAAAAGCTTAGACACTGAGTGGTAGCTTGCAGGGTCTTTGGTGACTGACCAGGGCCGGCTCTAACTTTTTTGCTGCCCCAAGCAGCAAAAAAAAGCGCTGCCCCGCCGACACCCCCGCGCTGAGCGCCGCGCTGCCGGAACCCCACCCCTGAGTGCCGCGCCCCGCGTCGCCCCCCACCAAGCGCCACGCCGCCGGAGTGCCCCCCGCCGAGCGCCGCGCCGCTGGAGCGTGCCCCCCCCACGGAATGCCGCGCCGCGCAACACTGCCCCCCACTACCCCAAGATTGGCCGCCCCTTACCAGGTGCTGCCCCAAGCATATGCCTGGTTGCCTGGTGCCTGGAGCCGACCATGTGACTGACGATCACTTTATTGCCAGTCAGATTATTACAAGTCCTAAAGTGCATGTTAGATTCCCTTTGTTGAAGAAGGGGTTGACACCCTCTGCTAGCAGGATTACAGGTAACCCCTACTCTCTCTAACCATCCAGGATGTGCAGGGCTCAGAATCACCGGGGGCCCTGACTGCTGTCAATATTTCCATATCATCTCCTTCCAACTAGATTCTGGACTCCAGGGTCTGTTTTGTCCCTTTCAGCATTAAGCACTCCAGTAAATATGATCTCTTAGAAAGGTAATCTTGTTTTAGACTCTGGAATAGTGCTCCTCTTCAGGAAAATGCAGCTTCCTCACAATAAATAGAGTACCTGGTAGTCCCTGGTTTTATCAGAGTAAAGTAATTTAGAATCCAGACTTTGATTCATTCTCTATTTCTATCCAATTTTTCTTGCATTCCCCTCTTCTCTGGAATGGACACAAGTAAGTTTTTCTCTCTCGGAAGCTAACTGGTTTTCTTTAAACAGAACAAGCAGTGCTGGAACAGATGGTTGGGGAACTTACTGACTTTTTTTCTGCCAAAGCCTGAAATCCTCATTTTATTGAGCACACAAGCTGTGCTGGTTTAAAACTTTTCCTCTTTTGGTTTTCATGACAGTGCTGTTGTAATGCAGGAGACCCTACAAAATTCTAAGCAGAGTCTGAATGAGCTCTCCTCTGACATCTAGTGGTGAGCTGTGGAAAATGACATCAAAAGCTGATCTTGTTTACATGGACACACCCACCCTGCCTAGGTGTTCAGCATGATGGAATTGCTTGCCCAAATGATCACCTGTGTCTGGTGTTGGATCCCCAGTCTCCTTGTTATTGGGGCAGGAGTAATAAGGGGTTGTTGTCCTTGTTGTGTGAACTGAGGGCAGCAGAACTGTACTAGACATACTCCAAGGGAGGGACTCACCCTCAACTGATTGGCACTTGCTAGGCAGTGGCCATGGGTTCCAAAGCCCAATGAATGGAGAGAGAGTGGGTCTCTTTTTAAGGGTCTTAGATACTTCTTGAGCCTTCCTCTATCTGTGGTATAATAAAAGAGCTAATTTAGACTCAATTGAGAGTCTTGTTACATGCTGTAGAGCTGAAATCACTGATACCTAGGTCTAAGTATTAGAACTACTTTGGACAGTGTCTCTATTACAAGAGACTACCCAGTGCAGAGCAGCAGTGAGGCTCCCCCATTAACAGCTGAAAGCTGGGTTAAATGTTGGGGGAGGGGTGGCTGAGGTTATCTTGGTGAGTGGGTAGTTGGTGGAGAGGTGTGGCAAGTGGCCAGCAGATAAGCTGGTGGAGCGGGCTGGAGCAGAGCCACACAGAGCCATAGCAATTGGCAGTTAGGGTGACGAGCGAGTGCCTGAGCAGTGCAGTGTGTAAGGTGCCTCCTTACCCCCCGTGCCTTCCACACAGGGTGGGAGGTGAACTCTGCAGAGGAACCTCTGAACTCTGTGGCTGTACTGGCCAAGGACAGCAACTGTGAGTAGGCTACGGAGAAGGGACGGGCACATTAAAGGTACTTTTGCATTGCTGGACTTAAGAACCTGAGGGGAAAAGGACACTGCCCAACTTTCTTGGGGGTGGGTCTTTTGCTTATGGTTTGTGTTTATGAACCCTAGCTGCAATGTTTTCCCAAATTAATGCTGAGTTAATTCCCTCCTTTTAATAAAAGTTTTTGCTACACTCAGACTCTGTACTTGCGAGAGGGAAAGTATTGCCTCTTAGAGGCATCAAGGGGGTGGTGTGTAATTGTCCCAGGTCACTGGGTGGGGGCTTGAGCGGTTTTGTGTTGTATTGTTAAAAAGGAACCCCTAGATACTGAACCTGGCCCTTGTTGCTGCTGGCTCCGCCTGGCAGAAGGGTTACAAAATGTAAATCCAGCTTTGCAGAGTATCATAAAAATAAACATATGTTGTACTCCTCTAGCACCTGTCATCTGAGAATTATAAATGTTAATTAATTCAAGCAGTGCATTGTGAGGAGGGAAGGAAGAGAGGATTGATCTTGCCCACCCCAAAACCCATCTCAGGGGTAGAAAATATCAGCTGTTTAATAGTGTGTGGTGGCAGTATACAAAAGTACACTAATTTCAATAAGAGTTGTGCCTGTATATCTGAGGACAGAACTGGGCTGAAAGTATGAAACTCGGGCAGTTAAAAGTGAGGTTCTGGCACATGTGGTGAATAAAGATCCCATGCCAATTATCACAAGAATAAGTGGAGCTGTTAACTCTGGTCTTTTGGCCAGATTTCAAGACAGGCAATTACATTCTGCCTGGCCAAATTCCCCTATGCGCTTTCAACTGGATAATGTATTCTTGTCCAAAAATGTTGGGTGGTGTTGCACTGCACTATTTTTTCATTCCATAGTGGCTATATTTAATTGATTCATGAAGAGCTGGACAGCTTGCATATGTATTTGAGCCTTGGTCCTTTGGTCATTCCAATTATTGGTGTCACTGGGAGTTGTGCCTACAGGACAGCCATAGAATCAAGTCTATAAAGGATTCTGTATCCTTTGGGATGAAAGGCAATATATAAATGCAGGAGCGTTACAATGGTTCTCTGTACATACAGCTTTCTCAGTGAACAAACATTATTTAACTACATGAAAGTAGCACCATTATACAGTAACTCCTCACTTAACGCTGTAGTTATGTTCCTGAAAAAAGTGAATCCAATTTCTCCATAAGAATTAATGTAAATGGGGGGGGAGGTTAGGTTCCAGGAAATTTTTTTTGCCAGACAAAAGGCATGATATACATTTTAAACAAGAAATTTAATACCGGTATAAGTTTTAAACAATTTTAAAGAAACAATTTAATACTACAATCATCACTGCTGAGCATGAAGTTTGGTTGAGGAGGTGGAGTCAGAGAGTGGAAGAGGATGGATTGTCCGGCTGCTCCTCATGCTGTTCTTGCAAGCGCAGGCACTGACTGTAGGAGGGAGGAGCGAGGACTCTGTGCACCTCCCCCCTCCCTCCCCTGCCTCCTGCCCATGGCAATCAGCTGCTTGGCAGCGTTCAGAAGGGAGGGGAGGGAGGGGGGAGGAGCAAGGACCCAGCGTGCAAAGTAAAGGAGGAGGAGGTGGGGAGGGGAAGAAGAGGCGGGTCAAGGGTGGGGGCTTGGGGGAAGGGGCCGAGGGTTGAGCCCCCTGTCTCCACATCCCCTCCATATTGGTGCACATAACAAAATTCATGTGGCGGGGTGGGGCCAAGGAGTTCGGAGTGTAAGAGGGGGCTCAGGGCTGGGGCAGAGGGTTGGGGTATGGGGCGGTGAGGGCTCTACCTAGGGGTGTGAGCTCTGGGGTGGGGCCGGGGATGAGGGGTTTGGGGTGCAATGAGGCTCCCTGGGGCTACGGTGGGGAGAGAGGACTCCCCTCCACTCTCTCTCTCCCTGCAGCATCACCTGAGCTGGGGGGGGGGGAGAGGTGCCTGTCCCCCAGCTGCAATAGGTCCAGGCTGGGCTGGGTTGCAGCTGGGGGAGGGGTGCCTGTCCCCTGGCCATGACAGGTTTGGGGCTGGGCTGGGTCAGGGCCTGGGGAGGGGCTCCATGGCAGGTCCAGGACTTGGGGAGAGACATCTCTCCCTGCCGCAGCCTTGAGCTCCTGTGCGGCACTTAATAGGCAGCTGTGCAGCCGTATAGCTTAGAGGAAACTTAGACTGGCACTTGTTCTACAAGCGTAGAGAGGGCACTTCTCATCAAACTTCCAGGAAGCATTGATCCTTACAAAGCCATAATGTGGGGTAACATCTTGAAAAGTGCTCAGCACTGGGCCAACTCTGTGAAGTTAATAGTGAAATTCCAATTGACCTCACTTGGAGCAGAGATGGGTCAATGCTGAGCACTCTTGAAAATCTTACCTGCTGTTTCCAGGTACCACCTCTGCATCTCTAGCTCAGCTTTCTAAAAGATATAACTGAGCCCACAGTAAGATCTCCCACTGTGTGGACAGCCCTGCAGCATAGGCTCAGTAGTTTAAACTGAAGACAATTTTGCCTTAACTCAATTTCTCTGTTTTTGAGATTTTTTTGGCCAGACCCTTACCATTAGTTTAACATAGGTTGGAGCCATAAGTTGGAAGGCTCTTGTTCTGCTTTGGACTTGAGAAATGGACTGTTGGTTCCAAAAGAGAAAATAAGTGGTTGTCAAACAGTGTATTAAATAACCGTAACTTGTGTTCAGTTACAGATGTTCAGTTCCTACCTGTAGGCCTTATACAGCAATGTCACAGAAGGGCAGGGGGACAGCAGAACAACTCAAAGAAGCTAATAGCCAAGCCAATTGCACACAGAGGCTAATAGTCAAGACTCTTCTCAGCAAGGCCTCCTATTTATTTCAGACCATTTCTCCAGTTTGTCCAGATCATTTTGAATTTTAATCCTATCCTCCGAAGCACTTGCAACCCCTGCCAGCTTGGTATCATCTGCAAACTTTATAAGCATACGGTCTATGCCATTATCTAAATGATTGATGAAGATATTGAACGGAACTGGACTTAGAACTGATCCCTGTGTGACCTCACTTGATATACACTTCCAGCTTGACTGTGAACCAGTTATAACTATTCTCTGGGAATGGTTTTCCAACCAGTTATGCACCCACCGTATAGCAGCTCCATCTAGGTTGTATTTCTATGATTTGTTTATGAGAAGGTCATGCGAGACAGTATCAAAAGCCTTACTTAAGTCAAGGTATACCACATCTACCACTTCCTCCCATCCACAAGAGTTGTTACCCTGTCAAATAAAGCTTTTAAGTTGGTTTGACACAATTTGTTCTTGACAAATCCATGATGCTTTCATGTGGAAAAATTTGATAAAAATGAAAACTTCTTTACGTTAAAATTTTCCACATGAAAAACAAACAACCCCTTTCCCCAAATAACTAATCTTCTAACCAGCTCTAACAAAAAGTTTAATCCCAGAGCAACTTTCTATGGATGCTATACACCTTTAATACTGGAGCTGGCCAGAGGATGACAATTCCAATGAAAGGAATACAATGTTCTTTTTGCATTGGAAGGAACACAAAACCTTTGAAATGTTCTCATGAGACAGAATTATGTCCAATGTCCATATTCAGATAAAAAAGGTATGATTTTTAATTATGAGTGTCTCTTTCCTGTCCAGGGCTTGCTGGTCACTCCTGACCTCTAAACCTTCCTATCAAAATTCATATATCTCCATGAAAAGATTTAGCTTTGATGAAACAGCATATTTTGACAAAAATACAATCAGTTGAGAATGTTCTCCCCAGCTCCGCTTAAAATAACAAACTGCAGATTCTAATAATGAAATCGTTGCTAACTCACTGAGGCCTTGTTTAAATTAGAAGTTCTACTGCTTTAATTATGCTGTTATAAGTAAAACAGTACAAACTCTGTGGATGAAGTTATATTGATGTAAAGGTGCTTGTTTAGTTATTCCTGTATAGGAATGGGAGTAAACATACTGGTATAACTGGGTCCACATTAGGGGCAGTACTGGTATAAAAATTAAAAAACCCCACTCCTAGCAGACAGTTATTCCTGTATAACTTTAAAGTTTAGGACATGCCTAAAATGGAGGTACAGATGGTCCTGCTCCAGTGCTAAGTCATGAAAACAGGAATGAAGTGTTCAGAAACATTTCTATTTGAAAATGAAATGTCCAATTGAAATGAAACATCACTTTGATTTTTTTTTCCATATAGATTTTGCTGATTTTGTTTGTATTATCTGGTTTTCTTTAGGGAAATCACATTTTTCATCAAAATATTTCCATGGAAAACTCTCAACTAGTTATAGTATTCAGAGAACGGAGCAAAATGTCTTTGAAAAAAATCATGATGATAATCACAAAGATACTGCAAGCCTCAGCAGAATGGGTCACTGTCATTCAGTTAAAGAAAGTTAATTAGTGGTGTTACAGCTAAACAAAATACCTTTGCGAGTTCACTCTCTGGGGTTCTCTTTTCGTACTTGTAACAAAACCAAAGGTAAGGAGTAATTGATAGAACGCTGTCATTTTCACCTTTGTGACCCTGCTTGAGATTCGGTATAAATGAAAGAGGGTCGGCTCCTCAGCTAGCGTATATCAGCATAGAGCTCCATTGACTTAAACGCAGCTGCAAACTGAGTGCAGATAGACTTAAATAGAAACACTTCTGAGCCTCATTCCAATTGTGTTTTGAGAAGAGCAGAATCCTTTCTCACAATCCTCAATTAATAGCTAGCAAATAGTCTTCTTTGGAAGAAGCTTTAGGGCTGTGGCCTAATTTTTCAGGTTCTTCTAAGGGTTATAGGATGGAATGTGTAAATGCTTATTTCATTGCATGCAAAGGGTTGTGTTTGGCAGAATTTCAGAACTGAACCACTCATAATTCAGAAGACAAAGTATTGCACAAACAAGATGGGGCCAAATGGAGACATTAAGCACTTACACAGCACAGGGATTTTGAAAAGGGACTTCTGAGTGCCATTCTGCTATATCCCCCAATTGGCTTTGGTAGTGCAGCTGGAATCTTTCTGTGGTTCACCACAGTAGCAGATAAAGTGTGGGTGTGTGAATGAGTGAGTGAGAGAAGCTACCACATAAAATAATTGATCAGTACTTCTCCTATACAGCTTTTAGTGATGGGGCCAATAGGGAGATGGCCACCTGTGACACACAGACCCCTTGGCAAAAAGTTCCCTGTTTTTTGTAAATAGCTCTCACCGAAGACATGATAAACTCATTATACCAATGAATATCTTACAAGATATTTATCTACAAGGAATGTCATATAAGGTGTCTACAGAAAGCTTATAACTTGTCAAGACTCATAATTATGAGACATATACACAAGTAATATTTAAAGGATGATGTATTTATATTGAAAGTGCTTTACTGACTTGGATGGCCCATCCAAGCAAGAGGGAATTGTAACCCTTCCCTAATCTGCCGGCAAGATAATGCAAGGCCCAGTTGACCAGCCTTCCTCCCTTCCAAAACAATCAATAGAAAACCATTGGAGGCACCACCAAACAATCAAAACCTCGTAGAGTTGGAAAAGGAACATTAGAACAGACAGAGCTTTGCCCTGGTCATGTATAGAAACAAAAGACTGTTTTCAGTATAACACATAAGTAGGAGAAGCACTCTGCATCCATTCACTGAGGGAAAATCCCTGGCAGAGCTGGGTGCTTTTATTAACATTTGGATCCTGGTTTTTAAGGAACCAGCCAGATCTCCAAACGACTGAAACTTTTATGGGAAAAATCTACTTTCTTAGCTAGGAAGGGTAACTTTTATATACCCAGATTCACATGTCATGATCTATATTGCAACCACTTGTTTTAATCAGTGTCTTATTTTTAGTTAAATCTTTATTCTTACTTTAATAAACCTTATTTTGCTTTATGGTGAGAACTCACAAGTGCTATGTGGTTTACAGGAGTGGTGGCTTAAGTAAAACTGGGGTACACTGCAGAGGATCTAGAATTTCTGAGAGTAGCCAGTGTCAGAGTAGCCTGGATATCACAGGGGAATGATTCAAAGGGATTCAAGGCTTTGGGTACAAGGTGAAGTTAGGTCTGGGGGTGCTTGAAAGGCTGGTGGAGCCAGGAAACTGACACCCAGCTACAAGAGACTCCCTCTCACTGTAGGCAGGGAGTAACAGGGTGGCTCAAAGTCTTGACAACTGTCACACTTCCTCATCCACCCCTTGGGTCAGGGTGCCCTTTAGATGTATATATGGTGCCTTTCCAAGCCTATTTTGCAATTGAAAAATGGCTACCAATGAATCATTCCCCCTTTCTCTTCTCCCTCCCCCCCCACCAAGTTCTCTTTAGTTACAAAACATGGCTCTGCTCCTGGCTCCATTTGTCTCTAGTCTCCCTGGTTCCTGCTGATTTTGATGTTGTTTCCGGTTTCCAGCTTCCATTCTCCCCCTCCAGACAGGAGCAAAGTGCCCTGAGAAAATTACTGGGAAGATTGCCAGCTGTGTCCCTGCTTGTACGCTGATGGTGCTGGACATTTCCCTCGATGTTATTTTGTGCTGCTTTTTAAACTTGTTTCCCCACACCTATGGGCAAACCAGACTCTTATTTTTCCCTTTCTATGCAGGCACTGATTCGTGGTTGCAAAACCTGCATTTGCTTGTGTCTCCATTTTGCTGTGCACAGACTAGGACTGCACACCACACATGTGCATGCAGATGTCATTTAGAAGCAGTGGAAACCCCCTAAAATTGGGGGGGGACCACCAGCGCCTAAACATGGTCCCACCCCCCAATTCCACTCCTTTCCCCCGAGGCTCTGGCTGCTGCCTGTTCCTCTCCCCCTCACATTGTTTGCTCTTAGAGCCAGTAAAAAGTGATTAGGCCATGGCTCCCTGTTCCAGCACCCCTGACTTCATCACAACCCCCTGAAGGGCTAAGCATTGAAAGGTGAGCATGCAGAGTGTCATGAACATGCCCTCTAACTCTAGCTGAAAAGAGTACTGGATCCTTGCATGCAAATTAGCTTAATATGCTGAAAACAGTCACCACAGACACTGACAAGCTGCGGTATGGCAGAGAGCCCAAACTGTCTGGCTTCTTCAGTAATTACTGGCGGTGCGAGGGGAAGACAGTAGTCTCAGAAGCAAACACTCTCCACTGTAAACATTTGTCTAACATCAACATACGCTGTAGCACAAAGCTTGATGTCTGTGAAATAATAGCCATGAACTAGAGGCAGCCGTAAAGCAGGGTCTATTGGGGGTGGGGAATATTTAGCTGACAGGGTCAGTGCTGTGGGAGATCACATGAGAACTTTGGTGGAAATAGAGGAAGCAGAGGAACTGCCTAATTAAGGCAATAGGCAAGCTGGCCTCAGGAAAGGCAGGTAGAGATGGGCCTTTTAGCAAGGATGTGGGGGCTTCAGAGCTG
Source organism: Trachemys scripta elegans (assembly GCF_013100865.1). NCBI lineage: Eukaryota > Metazoa > Chordata > Testudines > Emydidae > Trachemys > Trachemys scripta. The sequence goes on from NC_048300.1 coordinate 91,130,650, forward strand.
GCTCTGCAGAAAGCCAAGCCTGTGCAGAGCATACAGCTGGCCACCATTTGTTAGAAGTCTGGCTCTGGCTGCTGGGCTGCATTATCACCACAGTGAAGTGCAGGGAGTGGGGGAGATTGGTTTGTTTCCAATGACATGGGTGACAAACTACTTGGCTCTGTGCTGCCTCAAAATACAGGCAGAGGGAGTGTTACATCACCCCTCCTTTACCCCCACCTGGGCCTGGAGCAAATACCAGAGGCCATGGTGATAGTGTGTCAGTTTCCCAGTGTCTACAGCTAAGTTCACACTACTCACTGATATGGAGTTTTTGGGATTAGCAAGGTGATTCCTGCCCCCTCTGCCATCAGCTAAGGAGTTCAAGAGAAAATGTCACCTAGTCAAGGAACCAACTTAACGGAGTAAGTGGATCTTCAATTCTGATAGACCCTGTATAGTGTGGGTGCTCTTATGGGTGCCTGGGTAAACAAAAACCTTGTTAAAACAAGTATGTTTGTTAGCAAATGGAACAAAGCGTTGGAGAAAATGATTTCAAAGCTGCCTACAGGATGGTTTAGTCTCATCTGAGCTTATCCTTCACTACAAAATAAATTAGATGAGTTTCCATTTAGAGTTACAGGAAAGCAACAGCCCCAATTTACATTACTTCAGGAAGCCCAGGAGCTTTTGGGACTTAGGATAGTCCCAGTTTGTTTTCCACAGTGTGTATTTCCCAGGCTTTTTCTGTTTCAAGGAAACTACATTTCCTAAGGAAAACCCAACACAAAACCCAACACGCTACCTTCCTCTATGTGTACTTGAGTCCAGTCACCGTATTGCTCAGTGGTCTTTGTCACATGGCCTACCGATGAAGTCTTCTTTCTGCCTCCAACTGTTTTTTCCAAGTTGGTCAACCAGGCCATTTAGGAGAATGCCCCCATGATATTTACTCCAGTGTTTGGGGAGTCAGCTTTAATGGCTCACAAATCATCTCTGGTCTGCTGATTCTCTCTCTCTTTACCATAAAAAGTTTCAATAGGTCTTGGTTGTATTCTACATTGGAATGGAAACAAATGGTGACATCTCAACATTTTTCATGAAACATAATTCTTGTTTTACAGCAAGCCCTAGCAGGTACTGAAAAAACGTGTCTTTGCTGGGTCATGCTCTCCATGTCATCCTTCAGGTCCTTGGTGCTAGATCAGCAGTTCTTACCCTTTTCAGGTCCAGGATAAACAATGTCCCAAATAAATCACCCCAACACTCACTATATTAAAAATCCATTCCAGATTGATCAAAAATACATTTTTTAAACAAATATCAAAGTATTTTTAAAACCTTATTTACCCCTTATTTAACTTAAAATGTTGACTTGTGATTGAGCATGGTCTGCACAATAAAATACACGGTATAAAAATAAGGTAAAAAACCATAACTCTTGCCAGTCCAACAATATCAATAGACTCCTTATTGCTATAAAATTTCTTTGATTTGTGCATCTTTTCAATCCTTTAGTTTGCACATCAAGAGGTGCATCTGAGTGCTTTTGCAGACTGGGAGCATTCACCTGTGTGTCCATTAATTTAATTGATTTCAGCAATATGTGTAGAATAATCTCATTCTTATTGCATGAGACTGTAGCAGTTCTTAAAGATACAATATATCTCTAATGCTTAAGGTTTTATAAGAGACATAGGTAACCTTTTGAAAAGCACTCTCTTTTGAGGTCAGTTAAATTCCTCTGAAATGAATCTGCATATTTCCTGGCATGCTTTTTATGTGTTTGTGCAGCTTGTTTGGTTTCATGGTTTCATTAACTAGCATAACACATGCACTGGCTTTGGAAAATCACTTTGGCCAGTAAATGTAAATCCAAGTGCCAGATTTCATCATATCCCTGGTTAATAAAGTCTCTGTCTCATTCCATTTATCTCTTCCTCTTGTGGCATGAAAACAGCACTCATTCAACTAACTGCAACGGCAGGTACCACACTTGCAAAACACAACAGAGCTTCCACAGCAGTGGAGCTGTGCTGACCTGGAAATTAAAAGGTACCAACTGTAACAGGACAGTCATGCAGCCGACTTCTGAGTCACACCTCATTAATTGAGAAGTGCAATGCGATCATCCTGTGTCTTTACTGTCCTGGAAGGTCATGTGTTGCTGGTAGATGCTACGTAGAGGATTATAGTATCTTGTGCCTTTTGATTTTCTCTTCCTTTCCAACGTCATGCCACTTATGTATCTCTATAGTTGTTGTCTTCACCCCCTTCTCAACACTGCCTGAACCACTTTCTGGCCACCAAACCCCTATATGTCTTCCTCTGTCTCTCACCCCTACAAACTGCCTCTGTCTTGTTCTGTCTTGTTCATGTGTGTGGAGAGAGCGGGGATTTTCTTTCTCCAGCTGCTGCCTCTCTTATACTTGAGCAGCATACATAGCCAATGGAGGGTTGGTTGGGAGCGACTACCACCAATTCCCTATCTTGCATTTGCCTGATTCAGCCCTAGCTTGCATTCATCTAAGCTTCCCTCAGTGCTTCCCAGTAATTCTGAAAAACAAAACTGGGTGACTTGTCCTTCCCATCATTCCCAGAACCCAATCCAATTGCACCCACCTGTCCTTTGGTCCTCACATACTCGGTATTAGAGCCTTGAAACCCCATGTGAAATTATTCTTGTGCCTAAGAATGAGTGCTATAGTGATATCTGAAAATGTAGGCTTTAATACATGACTGACTTCTCAGCCTATCCCACACCATACTTTCTTTGGGATATGTAGTCAGTGTATTTTGTTCCCAGAAATTGTGTGCTTTAGAGAAGCAAAAGGACCTTCAACTCTCCATTCTCCCAGGTTCTCAGATGTTTTCACTTAAGTACAAATTCATTAAAATATGAAAATGCAACAAAATAATTTTCTTTCAGTCACTTCTCCCCAGATATCAGCTCCACACCAATCTTTAGATGTGAGAACTACTGGACCTCTGATGTTTGTTCCAAATCTAGGGTGGGATTTTCAAAGCATCTATGTGAGTTAGCCCCACAAGTCCCATTGGCTTTCAATTTCCTAACTGAGGTGCCGTGAAAGTCCCATCCCTGTAAGATAACTCTGATTGAAGAGAAACAAGAGGAAGCTGAGAGTTGCAGGTTCTGTTCCTATAGAGCAAACTCTTGACTGTGCTTACGCTAGTTACCACAGAGGGTAATAAACAGGCTGCTTGAAGTTTGTAGCTTTTGAATTTCCCTTCAAGGAACAGGTATGCTTTAGCCCCATATTCTGCACCCATTATTTATGTTGAATAGTACTTACTCCACCAGCAGTGCTACTGATGGAATAAGGATGATTGAGTCACATTCTCAGCAGATGACATCAGTGCAGCTCCATTTACTATAATGGAGCTGTGCCAATCAACCCCAGATGAGACTCTGATCCATAAAGATGCATAAGGGTGCCCAATAACTACCTAACCCATTGAAGAGGTAGCTCAAATGGAACTGATTGGAAAATTTCCCAAGAGAGGGGAGAAATGCTTTGCAAAAAAACATTCTCTATTTTTGAGCAGTCCTAGTTAGAAATTCTTTCCAGTTTCGCTTCTGAATGGATCTTGCATCACCAATAGACAGCACAGAGCAACTCAGGAAGAAAGGGAAACTGTTAGTGATTTGTTTAATTGTCCTTATTGCAGAATAGGTAAAAGCTTCTGCTGCAGTCTAAATTCCAGCATTAGCTCAAATTGATGGATGCAAGTTCACTAATATTGTATGTTCAATCAAGTGATCTTCCTGAACATACAACAGATGCCACCCCACTCTCTGAACAGACAATGGAGGAATTCTCCATGCCCCTGGCCTCACCACGGCTCAAGAGTGATGGGGCAAATACTGTCAGACCCTCCAATAAGCAACAGAGGGTCCTGTGGCACCTTTGAGACTAACAGAAGTATTGGGAGCATAAGCTTTCGTGGGTAAGAACCTCACTTCTTCAGATGCAAGTAATGGAAATCTCTAGAGGCAGGTATATATCAGTGTGGAGATAACGAGGTTAGTTCAATCAGGGAGGGTGAGGTGCTCTGCTAGCAGTTGAGGTGTGAACACCAAGGGAGGAGAAACTGTTTCTGTAGTTGGATAGCCATTCACAGTCTTTGTTTAATCCTGATCTGATGGTGTCAAATTTGCAAATGAACTGGAGCTCAGCAGTTTCTCTTTGGAGTCTGGTCCTGAAGTTTTTTTGCTGTAAGATGGCAACCTTTACATCTGCTATTGTGTGGCCAGGGAGGTTGAAGTGTTCTCCTACAGGTTTTTGTATATTGCCATTCCTGATATCTGACTTGTGTCCATTTATCCTCTTGCGTAGTG